>NW_015506027.1:947970-980080 GCF_001515645.1 Sinocyclocheilus grahami
TTTGACCTCAAACTTTTGAAACGCAGTGTATATATAGATGAGATTAGACAACATCTAAATAAACATGTTCAACATAAGAAGCTAATTTAATGATTTCACAACCATATAAAAAACAATGCTATGCAAATGTCCTCATGATTACCCCAGCAAAGCCCTCAACTAGATCAGTTTCCATTACGACTAAACACCATCACATCATCACCATGCATGAAATTAAGTACCTACTTTGTTGTTGCGCTTGTGTTGCATGGCAGCTGTGGAGCCTATTAAAACCCCCATTCTCTCCACCTGAACACTCCCTCTCACTTCAGCCAGCCAATGAGGCAGTGGATATAGATACATATGGTGCTGACAAGCCGAGGAGACAGGGGAGCTGAAGCAGGCATAAGTACGCTAATGTTTCATTTGTTTGTGCAAAGCTCCAATATGGTGTCCATTTGAGACCATCCCTTAAACCCATGCATCTTAATAAAGCCACTTGGGTGTGTGATAGGGACAAAGTAACGAGAGAAATGCTCCTAAACTAGCACCGCCGCCGAATCAGACTAATCTATCAGCCAACAAATCTATCAGAAGCCCCGTGGTGCAGGAGAGATCCTACGAGGTTAATAATCCAACAACCAAATTACTGCCAGCGGTTTGTTTTGCCCCTGGGTTGTTTCTGCGTGATGGTGGTGAAGTTTTACTTTCTATTATTCTGGAGTATGGAGTCCCACGGCACTTCTCTCTGCCATGCTTAGAGGTGCTTTTTCTAAAGTGTGGCTCTAAAAAACAGAGTGGAAATGTAGTTTTTGGAGCATTTTTATGTGTGCCAACTCCATTTGGGTTTATCCATCTGTTGCTCTCCTCTCAGAAGTCTTTTGTCAGTAATATACAATTCTCATGTTAGCCATAAGGTTGTTTGTAAAAATAAAAATGTTTTTGATTTCACATTATATTCTAATCAGCACAATGACTGTAGGAATTATCCATTAAGAGAAGAAAAGCAAGGCCTTTGTGGAATCTCTGAAGTTCCAGTGATGTATGTGGTTTTCTAAAGTATAGAAAAAAATATTCTGTGTGAAACTTGAAAAAGTTTCTTCTATGGCATCAGACTTTAAACCCTCCTGTTTTGGTGCTGTAATCTTTATTTTAAGACTCAAACCATATCCCATGGAAGTATGTGAATGTAAACATTAGAGTTAGAATGCAATTCATAATGAAACACACCGTAAACATTAAACGCAACACAAGTGCACTTTAGCAGGCATTAGACATTAAATTGTTCTGCAGTATAGTTTATCTGTACTTTTAGGTCAACTACTGTGATGACGGAGCAATGTTTTACTCCTGGTGGGCATGTTATATAACATTTGTTGAACTTTTGAAAAGTTTATAACTGGCTACCTAAATGATAACACATCTGGTTTAAAGGTACACTGTGTCATTTTTGGCACTCTAATGGTATGTGTCTTGCAGAAGATCATTGTAGCTGGAGCTAGACAGATCTAAAATAGTCAGAATATAAACACTTATTATGTAACAGAATTTTCATTTTAGTTTGTTATCCCTTTAAATATGCACAAACAAGCCAAGATATGCAATCTATCTATCTATCTAAATATAATTTATCAGATTTTCTATATTTTATAAATTAAATTATATTTCATTTATTTATTAAATATAGTTAATTAAAAAATCAGAATTGCAAACAAATCTAATGTATTCTAATTGCAATTTTTTAATTATTATCATTAGTAGTAGTAGTAGTTGTAGTATTTAATCAAATTATAAAAAATATAATAAATCACCAATAATCACTATATCTATATCTATGTTGTTGTTGATATTGTTGTTATATAGCAACAATTACAATACTAAAGTTTATGGTTGTTGTTTTTTTCCCCCTTTGCTTTCAAATGCACTTGCAAAGATTTAGTTTGTGTAGAGTAGCATTTACGGCGAACTGTGAAAAGATCACAACGCTTCACGAGATTACATATTTACAGTATATAATTGCAACTTAGTCTTTGTGATTTCATAATCAAGGTAAACCATATTGTGTTCTCAGGCATTGTTAGAATTAAAAAATATATATAACCGGCCAAGTGTTTCATATTCTCTCCAGTGCTGATTTTTACTCGCATACGGTACTTGGCATGTGTTGAATTTAGGCCTTTTATATGTATACATATTGACTGGTTAATTGCTTAATTGGCCATATTCATCATGTGGCTTGTGGTCTAAACATTATCATTACTGTGTGACGCTTTAGCCTCTGTACCTGACCAGTATGCAGCCCCAGGTCCATAAACTTTTATTTTTGAAAGCTCAACTATCATTTTATATTAGTAAATCCAGAAGTAAATGAAACGTGCGGCAACTTCACGCTAGAACTGTGTGATTGTCACGGTCATAGAGACAAGAACAAAAGAGATTGAGATCAGAGATCTCAGCAATCTGTCTGCGTTTTATAGCTTGCGAATCCACTCATCTCCAGAGCGTAATGGAGTGTGCGGTACACACCAATGACCTCATGAAATCTGATGGGTCACCTGTATGTGTTTCTATCCCCTGCCCTTCATTTACCCCTTCCCATCCTCCCCAGCTTTAGCTGTCTTCTCTTTCCTCGACCTGTTCTCTTTCATTTGGTTCTTCTCTCCTCCAGCTTTGACATGGGAGAAATCATGCATGAAAAAAATGTTTGGACCGACTATAATTGGCCTTCCCTACACATATAAACATGCACGTTTCCGCACACACATTCCCTAATAGTGGTTCCAGAACTGAAAGAGGTTTGTAAACAACACACCAACTGTTTTTTTTGTTTTGTTTTTTATCCCATGGTTGACTGACAGTAATTCATACAGACACTTTCATTTGGGGCGGGTGCCATCTTTAATCGTTTCATAAGATGACGTAAATGACTTCCGTTCCGACTTCTTTCCCTTGTCTCTATCTCTCTCTTGCTCCCCCTGGATGGCCCCCCGTCCCTCTCTCTCATAGTGTCTCTCAGTAGGGGTCGTGATAGCTGTCAGCAGGTGGTGTCATTAGCCATGCCACATCTCAGAAAATTCCGGAATTCCGTCTCTTGGCAGAAAACGGCAGAGAGTTTAAATTGGAATTGGATTTGAGGGTCCGTTTTGGGCCAAGGCGGCACTCACCGGTATTAGGTGACACAATGCATGAGAACATGTCGGCTAACCGCATGCCAAATTAGAATTTCAGTAATTTGGCAGTGAAGGGGATGAAGGGATAAAAACATTTAGAGGACAAATAATATGTCCTTAAAGAGAACTGAGACAGAAGGCCATGTAACAAAAGGGACGAAGGCTTGGGGCGGCACTTTTAGCAAAATAAAGAATCGAGATTGTGATTAATATAGTTAATCATGAAGTACCAATGATGACATTTCATTTAAGTTCCATTTGCATCAAACATTTCTGTTTATTTTTATATTGGTTAGTAGTATTATAACCAATCACAGGCGCACAGTGGCCCCAAAAAGTATTTGGATACTTTTGGACACTTAAAAATGTCTGAATTTATTGCATTAGATACAAATAACAAGTGGCACCTGCAAATAAATGTTGCTAGAGCTTTTCTCAGAATTAATTGCACATTTTAGAGCCTTTTTATCAATTGTTTTCAACCAACTGGTCTTAAGGTCATTTGTTTGTGGATGTATGATGGAGTGATGCACCAAAATTGTGGCAACCGAAAACATTAATCTGAAGCAGAGTAAATACATTTTGGTTTTGGGGGCCAACATTTTTTACCAAAACAGTGATGTTTAATAAGGCATGTGTTGACTGTTTCATCATCTATTTCCGATCTTCATTTGAATTAAATGTTATCAATTAAATCCCAAGATCAATATTTTAGTCTATGCTGTTTTCAGTTGATGCATCAAAAAAAAAAATCACCATGCATTATTTGTAGGGTGTCTGCCATCCAATAATCGCAATAAGCTATTTTCTTTGTTACTGTGGATATGAAACTAAATCTCAGCTTTCAAATTCTGTCAATTTTATCACGAAATTCAAACAATAAATAACATTTTGGTGTTTTTTAATGTGACGGACAGTAACAGACTGCTGTAACAAGAAAATAAACATCATGTTTAAAAAAACAGTAAAACGTACTGAAATGTGTCATGTAATTGCTGTAACTCTAGAAAGGAGAAATTTGTTGAACAAATGCACTATATTACATACTCATATATTCCCTATACTTAAATATTATTATTTCATAATTCCACAGCCCTACTAAAAAGGAAACGGAATCCAATATGTTTCAATATGGATTAATAGTGCATCCAAAATAAAAGAAGGAATGAATCATCCGTAGAAGGAATATTAGCTATGTGCAATACTTTATGGATCATAAAGTTACTGTAGATGCTTGTCAACCGCTTCAGGGTAATTGCATATGTGAAAGTGCAATGTTCTGCATTACTCAAGTGGGTTTCAAGTAGGCTATGTTTTAACCTGTAAACTGCAAAGTGTTCTGAAAAGTCTTAGAAAGCATTACTGGATGTAGACATTGACCCCTCCTTACATTTCAATTAACATTTTACTCCACTTAGATGAACAAACATATAGACTTCTTAAAATGTCTTTGTTCATATTTAATGCTGGTTGTTTGAGCACTACATTACTCAATTTGCATTCAACTCTAAAGAGATCTATCAAATACGACATCTGAGTTCATCTGAGGACTGTGTGCGCATGTCGATTGTCTAAAAATCAAGTTCACTTTATAAAAGTGTTATATTAAAGTTTGCAGGGCACTTGGAGAGAGCAAAATGGAAAACTGACGCAGCAAAAGGCGAGAGAAACAAACAATGAGAAACAAAGTGAGAGACAGATAGGGAAAGTGGCTGTGCACTGTCCTGCTGACAGCAAGGCATCATGGGGCTTGTTTGTGCAAATGTTTATAGAGATATGCCCTGTCAACACCTCAGATACCAGTACTTACAGTAATTAGTTCTTCCTTGTTGGTGTTTTCTCTCTCTCTTCCTCCTTTGTTTTTGTCACTCTCCCACAGCGTGTGAGTTATGGTAAAGATTATTTGGCCTTTCCTAGCTGTCAGAGCCAACAGACTTTTTGGAACTGATAAATACATGAATCAACATATTTATAAATCATAGGGCAAACAGGCTTTTAATGAAATGTAGTTTATGTCCGTGGTGATATTCTCTCTCCAGGACCATATCTGGGAATTAAATGTGTGTCCTTCAGGAGGAATTAATGTGCCAGGATTGTGTCATGTGTTGTATCATAATCTTACACATCCAGTGTTTTTAGTATCATATTGCATCTTAGATGTTTCTTCAAGTTTGGGCATTTTTATGTCCCTGGGCTTACTTTTAAGTAAAACGAACTTACTAAACCTAAACTTTTTGTTTTTAACACACCTTCAAGAGTTATTTGTAATACTTTTATATACATACTTAATGTATATGTGTTTTCCTTTGTTTTACCTGGGGAAAATCGATGAAAACAGTAGGCGCGTTTCCATTACAGATTTGCACAAAACTTTGGCGATATTTTATAAATGTCGATAAAAAAGTATTGCGGAATGACGGCGTTTTCATTAACCAATGTTATGCAACTAAAATGTAACCTTTTGCCACTCGCGATAAGCCATGACAACGGATTTTGGTGGGATTTTAATGTATTTTGGCTATATTTATTCAAAGAAGGTGTATGCGTGTATCGCATGTATGCGCAGACGTGTGCAGTGTAAATTGTCTAAGCATTAATGGTAGGAAAGCCCCTTATACTGGAGAGCGGCCACATATGAAGTGTTTCTTGGAGGTTATAGTACATTGAAGAATGATCTAATGACTTTTTACATACACCATGTGACCTGTAAATGCGAAAAAAAAATTAAACGTTTTCCATTGCAGTTGTGCAAATTATTCTTTTTTCGCATTGCCTGAAAAACCACCTCATGTGAGTGTAAAAACGTATTTGCGATATATGGGCGTTTTTGCAAAATTGATGCGTTTCCATTAGGCATATTTTCAATTCGCAATTTCAATTTAATAGGTAATCTAAATTAATCACATTAATTGCTAATTAATTGCACATCAATTTGGACCCCAATAGATTAAAGTCATAATTGTGTTAAAGTGAGAAAAACAATGAATAAACATAACAAAAAGTAGATTTAGATTAAATATTTTGAGTAAACTTAGAATTTGCATCTGAAGTGACATATAGTCACACAGACTGGTCAGAAGTAGCATGCATGTATTTACACTGCAATTAGGAATGCATAAATAATTATATGAGATGAATGAGTTTGAAAAACATTAATTTTGGTACAGTATATGAAATTATTTTCTTCAGAAAAAAACGATATCTCATTTTAATATGAGACTAAAGCCACCAATAGGTGGCAAGCCATTGTCTTAATGAATGAGCCATTCAGTGAAGATTGAATGATTCATTGAATGATTCACTGAATCATTGACTCACTTGATTCTTTCAAAAACATGGATTCTTAACAAAACAAAGTTGTGCATTGCTCGGAAAGGCACATAACAGTTCTCCTGAGACTTGTTTGGAACTATTTTTAAAAAACAGCCAGTACTGACAATATTAACTTATTGTTTATTGAACTGTTGTTTAAAATGAGTATCACATTTGCAATCAGGCAGATATTCAGAGGCAAAAATCATTCTTGCTAATTTGATATCGCTTTTATTTTATTTATTTTGTTATGACTTTCAGAAAGAAATGAGAGATGTGACAGAATTCTCCTTTGATGCATATATACATCACACACCCTCATATTCTGATAAAAAAATGGCTACTTTTCACCTTTTGGCCAAGAACCGGCCACTAAGTATCTTTCAAAGATCTGATGCCTACGGTGGCCGAGAAGTGCAAAACAAATCACAATTCTGAATACAAAATAACAAATTACAAACGCAAATGCAAATCTAGTCAGAAAACACCACAACAATTAAATGAGATATACAGCTTTCTGCTTGCAGCGTATCAATCACGCTCATCGGGAAAGTGAGTGAAACACACACACAAACACACATTTTTATCAAATAATACATCATTAATAGCGGTTCACTTGTCTGATTTGGTACGATTGCGTTTATATCAGCAACCAAACCGGAGTTCACGTGAACCGTACCCCAGACCACCGTTTTTAAGCAGACCCAGGTACGGTTTGCGGGTGCACACCCACTCTGACATCAGTCGAACCCGGGTATGCACCAAAAGTGCTAGTGTAAAAGCACCCTTAATGCTGTTTGATATAACTCAATTCCAGTTTAATTTTCCTTATAAAAAGACTGTTCAACTCTTAATATTTTGTATTTTTATTCTCCCCTTTAAATTATCTCTGTCCCACAAAAATCCCAATTTAACACACCTCTGCCTGTTTTTTTGCATTCCCATTTGCTCAAATAGCTAAATAAAATTGCCACGATGGTGTTTTCACGACTTATTAAAAAAGAGAGAGAGAGAGAGAGAGACTGAACGGCAGTCAGAAGAGAGATCTATGTCAAATTTACCGTCACTCCCATAGACACTGTATTAGAAAAACCCTCCCATTAGCGTTAACTATTTTTTTGTAATCTGATTCAAAGGTAATATAAGTACAGTGTTGTAAATGTACATGCATTTTTTATTCCATAGTAAGGGCAATTCATACAATACATTTAAACTGTGTTACTTTAAGACCATCTCCGAACTTTCTACCACTACTCTGCTGTTCTTCCTGTATACCTTGATTAACAGATGTCTAGTCCAGTCAGCGGTAAGTAATCTATTCTCACACCAATGGCGCTGTCTCAAACTATTCCTACCTCTTCCGGTTTGTCTGATTTGCCGTTGTGTTTTTTGACTTGTTATTTTGTTTTCGGATTTGTCATTGTGTTTTCTGACTTGTTATAATGTTTTCGGAATTGTTGTTGTGTTTTCTGATTTGTTATTTTGTTTTTGTTTTTTAGATTTGCATTTGCGTTTGTAATTTGTTATTTTGTTTTCAGAATTGTGATTACCACCGTAGATGCCACTAACCTTGCAAACTTTAGCAAATACAGTGTTTCCAGGCAGATTGGTAAAACAAAAAAAACGTGAATCTTAACTTCTGGAAGCTGTGTAAAGCCAGCCATTGAGTTTAGAGCTTGGCAAAACTGGGAAAGTACTGGCCTTTTTGTGCAATAAGCATCAGCTAGTCAGTGAACAGATTGTGGGTCTTCTGAAGCTGGAAAATGGTGTTGAGGAGATACTAAGCAACACACACATGCACACAGAACTGGTCAGAGTGATGTGTCTTTCAGGACAACATTGTTTAACTGTGTATGGCTCACATAATGATGCAGCCTTTCATCAGTGTTATTTTTATAGGAGCAAATACAACTTAATCCTAAATTACTGTTATTATGTTGATTTATCTGAAGTCTTTGATTATAACGTCTGTCTTCTCGTATTCTTTACTATTTCACTTTTCTCTCCTTGCCTCTCCTCCTCTCAGATCTTTCTAAACGCAAACTCAATCCGTCTTGGAAATCTTCCACACGGGAGCGTGGATCCTTTGCTTGGTCCAGGGACCACGTACCTCAAACAGACTGTGTACGAGGTGTGCGTATGTCCCAGCGGCAAGCTGTATCTGTCTCCTGCAGAGAGCTCATCCACCTGCCAGACCACCAACAGTGTGTGTCTCTGGAGCTGAGAAAGGTGGGTGGGCCATGGACCACCCAGCACCAGAAAGGCCTTCCTTCACCTTTCCACTCCTGCTCCTTCCCTTCCTCCTCTACTTTCTCTGACCTCTTTTCTTTCTCAAGACATTTCTGTTGAGCCTTTCTTTTATCTACCCATCCATCAAGCTGTCCATATCCCTATCCATTGGTCAGTCTAGTATCTATCTATCTATCTATCTATCTATCTATCTATCTATCTATCTATCTATCTATCTGCCTGTCTGGCTGTCTATCTGTCTGGTCTGGCTAGTTATCTATTGTAAAAGCTTATGCATATCTGTATGTCTGTGTGTCAGTGTGTCTGTCTGTTTAGCTAACTAGCAGTCTATCATGAAAGCATCTCTCTCTCTCTCTCTCTCTCTCTCAGTCAGTCTAGCTATCTAGCTAGCTAGCTGTCTATTTATCATAAAGACATATATCTGTCTGTGTTTCTGTCTGTCAGTCAGTCAGTCTGCCTGTCTAGATAGTTAGCTAGCTTTTTATCATAAAAGCATCTATCTGTCAGTCAGTCAGTCAGTCTGCCTGTCTAGCTAGTGAAGTGGCTAGCTTTTTATCATAAAAGCATCTATCTGTCTGTCTGTCTGTCTGTCAGTGAGTCAGCCTGCTTGTCTAGCTATTTAGCAAGCTTTATCATAAAAGCATCCATCTGTCTGTCTGTCTGTATAGCTATCTACTGTAGCAAGCTAACCGTCTATCATTAAAGCATCTGTCTTTCTATCTAGCAGTCAGACTGTCCGTCTAGATATCTAGCTAGCTAGCTTTCTATCATAAAAGCTTCTCTCTGTCTGTCTGTCCATCTGTCAATGTGTCTGTCAGTCTACAGTATCTGTCTGTCCATCCCTATTTATTTCACACATTGACCATGCATCACTCTTTCCATTTGTTGTCATTTTCGTTGTTTTCCTCTTTCTCTTGTCTATTCTCTTCCTCTTTCAATGTATCCTCTTTCCCATCTTCCTCTTCCCCTTTGTCCTCTCAAGTTGAAATCAGGAAACATTAGGCGTATCTTGGCTCGGTTGAAGCTGCATCTTCCCAATCTGTAAATGGAGCAGAAACTCTTTTTTCTTCTCATTTTTTTGTTGTGTTTTGTTCCTCTTTTTTTTTTTTTTGTATGAGCGTCTGACTCAGTGAAGGATTGCGAATGTGTGCCGGGACGCTGGACTGCACTCGTGAATGAGCACACACACGGCGACCTGCAACCGAGCGTGTGTTTTTCTAAAGAAGATACAAAGGTGCCTTTGCTACTGTTAGTAAAGCACATCACATGCTACTCTCCCTCCACGTGCAGTAAGACTAAACTCCGCTAGGAAAACTGACCGAACGAACCCTCTCTTCTCTTTTAGTTCCTGGGTCAAAAAGACACTACGATAAACAGAAAATAAAACAAAAACTTACTTTCCTCTTGGATGTTTCTTTTTGGAAAAAAAAGCACAAGATTATGCCATGTATATAACAACATTAATAAATAATAATAAAAAGAGAAAGTTTATTTTAAGAATTTTGTATTCAAGAATGCTTGATAACAGTTCTTTTTTATTGTTTAGGTCTCATGGACATGTTTTAATATTGTTTTTTTCTTCTTCTTTTTCTTCTCCTTTTTTAATACTCTTTATCTGTTATCAACCAAATTCAATTGTTGGATTGTGTTTAGGTCCTAACTAAAATTGACCCTCCCAGTCAAAAAGAGGTGCCGTAATCTTTTCCCAACTCTATGGTTATGTTTTTTATTTAATTTGCTTTTGTGTGTGTGTCTGTTTTATTCCCTCCACATGATGTAGTGTAAAGATCAATACTGCAAGCTTATTATTATTAATCATTGTTATATTATTTACTGTTTTCAGTGTTTCGGGCCATGGACCACTGCACTTGGGTATATTAAAATATGATTTAGAGCGTCGTTTCTGCAAAAAGATTTGAATGAAACTTCAGAGTGAATGAAAAGTAAACTGCCAATGTGGAATAACCTTTCATAGTGTTCTGTAGGGAAACGTTTTTTTGACCCATTTGGAATTATTTGCATTTGGAAAAATGTATTAATGTAAGACTAGCTCCTAAAATAGAATTTCATAGTAATAAATTAGGTGGTAATTAAAAACAGTTCTAATAAATAAGCAACATGCACAAAATTAGGAGCCATTCATGTAAACATCTAATTCCAAAGAGGTCATCACACTTATTGTACAGCAGTAATCCAATAACACTTGTGTTTATGGCTGTCATCAACCTCATTATGACACATGAAACATTGTCGTTTGAGAATTTTGACGGCAGTTTTCTTCACTTGCGAGAATCATAACAAAGTATGTTTGGCAATAGGAGATAAAGGGTGAAAAATAAAGTGATCACGCCTGTAATAACTGAAGTATACCTCTAAGTTCAAAAACTCAACTTTGTTTTTTGGATGACAAAAGTCTGGAAAGAATATATTCACATATGCCCTCATAAATGTTCAAAATATGGAGCAACCTGGTTAGCAAACTCTAGAGTAACACAGAACGGGCTAATGTCAGTAGTCTGAGGTGCGTAGCATCAAAATAACTGTTTATTTATTTTTGTGTTTACGTTCTGTAGGAGAGATTTCTTAAGCGAAAACAAAGATATATTTTCTTATAAATTCTATGCAATGTGTTTGTAAGATTGCTGTGAGGTTGGGAAATTATTCAGTTATATAAGAGGTCAAAAATAATGTCCTAGATTTTCTTTTCATCATAACTCCAGTATTATAACACTCAAATTAAACTGGCTCATGAAATGAGTTTGAAAATAATTTAAAATAAACATGAAATGATGAACACATGCAAATATGTTTGTTTGGGACATTAAATATCTTTATTTGGGAGATGAAACCCAAGCACTGTCTTTCTCTTCGTTCGCTTCCCATGTTATTTCTCACCAATTTTAGAGTCCATGGGGAGTTGATTTATTTTCTGTGAAGAAAAGTAAGGACATATGTTGCTACATCTCCCTGTCTCTGTATTTTTTATTTCTTTATTTTCTGTCCATTTTCTATCAATGTTTGACTAGAATGGGTAGAGGCAGGCAGAGGCAGTCTTTGAGGCTTTCGAATCAAATTAACCATGAAATAGAACATCTTCATAAAAGGATGAGGTCAGTGCTTTGGTTAGGACTCACTCCTCTGGCACCTTTACTCTCATTTGGAAAAGCAGAGAGGTCTTATAAAGCTTATGAAGTCTGGGAGAGAAGCTAAACATCTGAGGAGAGTGAGGGCCATACAAAAACTATTCATTCTTCACTGTATTTTGTGCTCATAAATTTTGGCCCACTATTAAAAACGTGTTTTGAGTGTAAAACAAACACCCTTCAGGGATTTTTGCTTGTTTTTTTTGTTTTTTTTTCAAACACATGTACTTTTTTTTTCCGGTCATTGCACTTTATTTACCCTTTACAGTATGTGTTTTGAAATGAGATCTGAAGGTGAAATATGATTAAATCTGTTTCCAAGGGCTTTGAAAACAAACTTTGTTGAGTCTTGAGATACAGGTTCATTACAAATCCAGTGTGAATGTCATACTTATTGTGTAATGCCATCTGTACTACAGCGTTTGGATTTTGAAAATTATTAAATTAAAAAAAATAGCTTTCCTAAACAATGAATAACTTGTCTAGAACAAAACAGCTGTTGACTGAGTTCTCTTGAATTGAATAGCGTCTAAGAAGATTGCCTGAATTTAATTGTAGTTGTATTCTGCTCTAAATAATGAATGTTTATGAGACTTCTCATTGGCATTCAGAAGGGAGAAACACGTTGAATAAAGAGTTGAGAAGTAGACGGACAACTCACAACCCACAGGAGGCAAATTACTGAAATCAAATGCGCAAACACACACACAAACACTACAGTTTTCACCATATTACTGTTCTTTCTTTCTTTCTTTCTTTCTTTCTTTCTTTCTTTCTTTCTTTCTTTCTTTCTTTCTTTCTTTCTTTCTTTCTTTCTTTCTTTCTTTCTTTCTTTCTTTCTTTCTTTCTTTCTTTCTTTCTTTCTTTCTTTCTTTCTTTCTTTCTTTCTTTCTTTCTTTCTTTCTTTCTTTCTTTCTTTCTTTCTTTCTTTCTTTCTTTCTTTCTTTCTTTCTTTCCTTCCTTGTATTTTCAAGGTCATTTCCACCTTTGTTTTTTCAGGCTTGTTTTCAGTGAACTCACACCCTGAGACTTCAACATGGACAAAAATTAGCGTGAATGGTGGACTTACAGTCTTTACAATGGCACACACTGTATAACGGTCCTATGTCATGTATTTTTTCACAGCTCACACCTCGCAAAACAGAGATTTCTTCAATAGAGATTTTCTACTAAAAGTACATTTTTCAGCTGAACAATCATGTCGTTAAACAACATGTACAATGCATTGGACATGCTGCACTTCTATCTCTCAGATCCTTGTTTTCATTCCGGTAAAAAAATGTATAGATTTAATTTTAAAGAGGCATTCACTGTTGCATGTGGTTTTTCAGTAGAAAAACTGTGACGGGTTTGCAAACCACCTTCAGTTCAGTTTAACCTGTAAAGTTAAGTCATTGTTATTTTTTTTTTCCAGCGCAAACTCACCTTCTTTCTATGTAAATTACTCTCATGATATATTGCACCTTATTCACAAAACTGTGCCTGGTGCAATACTTGTTGTGCTGCTACTGCCTGCAGAGTTTACATTTAAAGACAAGAGCTGCATCCCAAATGACACACTATACACTATGCACGTAAACACTATGTACGTATGCACTTTGTACTCAGTCATGTAGTGTATGAATTATATAAGGTTATTTTGTCATTTATAATCAGAGTCTGATAGCACCTCCCCCTTCGCTACGTAATTAAAGCTGTGACAGTTGAGTGCATGAAGTGTCCAACATTCCACACTTCATTTTTTTGGTTATTTAAGTGCATCATCCGTGTATTTAAAGTGCACTTTTTTATTTTGGAATTTTCAGTGTGAACGCACTATTTATACTACAAAACATCATAGAATAGTGCATAAGTACACGATTTGGGACGCACCTAATGTTTGTTTTTATTTTCTATTGATCATGACAACAGTAATTTAACAAATGATGATCAAATGATGTACAGTAGGACAGCATTAAAACTGGGCATATGCTTTCTGAGTTTTAAAAAGTAAATTTTAATGGCTGGTTTGCCCATGTTTTAAAAGTTCTACCGCTCAAAAGTTTGGGCCAGTAAGATTTCTTTTTTTACGTTTTTTTTTTTTTTTTTTTCAAGAATGCATTTATTTAATCAAAAGTACAGTAAATAATATACATAAATAAGTGATAATAATAATAATAATAATGTGAAATATTTTTACAATTTAAAATAACCATTTTCTATTTTAATATGTTTTAAAATTATTCCTGTAGTAATTTATTCATGTGATGGCAAAGTGGCAAAGTGGCAAAGCAGAATTGTCAGATCCAATTATTCTAGTCTTTGTGATGTTTTTGTATGAACACTTTTGATCAATCGAATGCATCTTAATAAAAGTATTCATTTCTTTCCAAAAAAAAAAAAATCCAAAACTTTTGAACGGTAGTGTACTGTGTGTCAGATCACAACATGTTAATCTGCATTCGTTTTGTCTTTCTAAAAGTTTAAGTAAACGAGTTTTAAAATGATATTCAGTATTCATTTTATCAGGGACAGATAATTGAAAAAAGATTATAAAGGTAATAGACAAAATTAAAAAAAGATATTACATTAGCTAACAGTAGCAGGATTATTTTGGTCATCTGTAATGGTCTTGGCTGTAGCACTTTCAAATCACGGAGAATCTTTGATGTCTAACGTAACATGATTTCTGGTGCACATCTGCCGTAATGGCACAGAATAGCACAGAAGCTAATATGAGCGCTCTCAGGCATATTAAATCAGATTAGGCAGGCAATCACCTGAAACAATGTGTCTAGCCAAGGGCCACACTGCCCCATCAGAGCCATTCAACTGCCGCCATTTATTTAATGTAATAGAATGTAATTCAGATTGTAATTTAGAATGATTAATTGTATTATACTTTAGGAACATCAGTGATCCCAAAGGGAAAATCAG
Organism: Sinocyclocheilus grahami; assembly: GCF_001515645.1. Taxonomy (NCBI): domain Eukaryota; kingdom Metazoa; phylum Chordata; class Actinopteri; order Cypriniformes; family Cyprinidae; genus Sinocyclocheilus; species Sinocyclocheilus grahami. Next base: position 962,741 of record NW_015506027.1, read on the forward strand.
ACGGGTACTGTCACTAATATTTGTCTGACTGTCTGCTTCATGTTTACAGATAAAGCTCACATCTGGATGATTCATAAAGTCTCGAGGACATGCCTGAAATTCCAGAGTCTTGTCTTGTCTTGTTTTTTCTTTTCTTTTATTTTCTTTTCACTTACACGCTCTCATTTAATCACAGCATGTAAAACGCACAAACTAGCAGACTGTTGAATTAAAAAGTTGATTGATTGCCTCTTAAATGAATTTTCTAAAATAATGTGCAGGTCATGAATAAAACTATTCATTATAAAATAAAAGCTAATTTTAATCCACCAAAATATGGACTTTTCTCTGAAAAATTTACGTGATTCTTACATTTCCATACCTGTACTCTCCCATCTTCAGTAAAAACAAGCAGATAAGCAGAAGGTATGAATCATTAAAGTTTATGACTTCAGACATTTCAGATGCCAATTCTATCTTCTTTCTCCCTACAGAAATAAAAGTTGATTAGATATTATAAGGTCAACAAAATATTGATGCATCCATCAAATAATATTTTCCAGGCCTCTCTCGGAGTATTGCGGTCCCCACAAGAATTTATTTACTTGGATTATGCTGAGGGGGTTGAATCTAAAGGGATGGGAAAGTTTCAAAACTGTTTCATGGATGATTTCCATTTATTTCAATGAAAATCATTATCCATATTAGAAAAAGAGAGCATATACACAAAACCTCATCTTTTTGGTGTGGAGGGAGATTCCGATCCATCCTTTGATTGTTTTGTGCAGAAAAACTGAATCTGATGATGCTGAGCTGAAGCCCCCAGGTGTCCCGTTAACAGCAAGGAGGTCTATAATATCTGGAGAAAGTTATCCGTTAGGATTCACATTCATCTCACTGGCAGATCTGCTGCCCTGAGTCAGAATGCATGAGAATTAGTGGGATTCATACAGTAGTGAGTTGAAAATGTACCTTAAAGGGGTCATATGATGCTGCTTAAAAGAACATTATTTTGTGTATTTGGTGTAATGAAATGTGTTTATGCGGTTTAAGGTTCAAAAAACACATTATTTTCCACATACTGTACATTATTGTTTCTCCTCTATGCCCCGCCTTTCTGAAATGCGTCGATTTTTAGAAAGCTCATCGTTCTAAAAACGCGAGGTGTGCTGTGATTGCCCAGCTATCCAGTGCATTGTGATTGGCTGAATACCTCAATACCTTACTGGGATGATGCCCTGTCAGGCCAGAGTGATGATTCAAAAACATGAAAACGCATTATAAACAAGGCATTCGTTGCATCCAGTGGGGACATAATTATGGATTATAATGACTTATACTGTCTTTTTCGTGTTTCGTTGGCATAAAGTTGCGATTTTCTAGGCCGATATAGCTAGGAACTATACTCTCATTTGTAATAATCAAGGATCTTTGCTGCCGTATCATGGGTGCAGCAGGTCTACATTCCCTCCACCGGATCCATATGCGAACCCCACGAGCACAGCCGCCGCTCCGCCTTGCAATGATATTACGAAAATAGTCCGCAGCTAGGTAACTTCCACCGGAAGGCATGCTCCCTGTGCAAGCAGGTGGTCACGTTGGTTATGTTGGCGGAAGTTAGCCTATTTTCAGGTGCTGCATAATATCATTGTGAGGCGGTGCTCGTTGGGTTCGCATATGGATCCGGTGGAGGGAATGTAGATGGGCGAGTCCATATCTTCTTCCTCACTTCCTCACTCTCGTGAGACAGGTTCCCTTAGTATGTCACCTGGCGGCGTGGGAGCCCCTGCCAAGCGTGCCTCCTTGGGTCCTGCCCTGAGCAGTCTCTGGTTCCATCAGTCGAGTCTTCCTAGGAGATGACGCTGGTCTGAGGATTGTCATTTTTTAGAGAAGACTTCAGCTATGAGGGTCTTGATGCTATGGCTCAGGACCTCTGAGGGCAGGCCCCTCTGAGGAAGAGCGGTGTACACCGCATCACATGGTGCCCGTCTCTCCTCAGTGCCCTCATGAGATCAGTCTGCCAACCTTGCCGGTGTTCCAGAGCGAAGCGGTCTCCGGCAAGCACTTCTCTCAGTTACCGCCCGGAAATGTAGCGGTGCTAAGAGGCTTGCAACCACCACAGAGGTCTCTAGAGCAGCTAGTATGGCTGTCCCCTGCCGGTTCGCCGCTTCAGGGCACCGAGCTATCCGCTCTGATTACACCAGAGGTCAGTCTCGAGAGACCGATTCCTTTAGTAGACTAACGTGTCTCGGTAGGTCCTGCACACTGTAGAGTGAGGCTATAGAATCCAATTCTCCTCCGGCTCAGTTTAAACAGGGTCATCCCCACTATGGTGGGTCCCGAGCAGGCTCTGGTCATGGAACAGAAGTAGTAACTCTTTTGAGGAAGGAGGCCATCGAGGTGGTCCCTCCTCACGTAGCAGAGTCCGGGTTCTACAGTCGGTACTTGCCCGTTCCGAGGAAGGATCGAGGGTGGTGTCCTATTTTAGATCTGCGTCATTTGAACCGCTCAGTCAGGTGACTGAAGTTCAGCACACTCGCACTCAAACAAGTCGTGTCTCAGATCAAGTCCGAGGACTGGTTTGGCACGATCGATCTAAAAGATGCACATGTCTCCATCCTTCCTCATCACAGGATGTTCCTGAGGTTTGCTTTTGGGGGCAAAAGCTTACCAACACAGAGTTCTTCCTTTGGCCTTGCACTCTCACCCCACACTTTCACGACTCAACCACATAGACGATTGGTTGATATTAGCTCAATCAGAGCATATGGTGGTTCGACATCGAGATGTCATTCTCGCTCACACGAAAGAGCTGGGGTTAAGACTTAACGCCAAGAAAAGTGTGCTTTCTCCAGTACAGAGAACCACTTATCTGTGCATGGTGTGGGATTCGACCACAATGCAAGCACGTATGTCTCCTGCTCGGATCGAGTCGATCCTCACCACAGTCGCGAGAGTGAGAGAAGGCCGGTCACTCACTGTCAAGCAGTTGCAGACTGCTGGGTCTGATGGCAGCTGCATACAATGTGGTTACTTTTGGCCTGCTGTACATGAGACCCCTACAGTGGTGGCTTAAGATCTAGAGGTTCTCCCTGAGGGGAAACCAGCTTTGCATGCACAAGGTCACACAGCAGTGCCTACGTGCCTTAGACATGTGAAGGAAATCTTGGTTCTTATCTCAGGGCCCGGTGCTGGGAGCTCCTGGTCACCGCATATGCTAGCGACAGTTGCATCTCTCACCGGTTGGGAGCGGTCATGAGTGGCCGCTCGGCCCGTGGCCTGTGGAGCAGCCGCCATCTCACATGGCGCATGAGTTGACTGGAGATGCTGGCCGTGTTTCTAGCTTTGAAACACTTCCTCCCAGGCCTAAGAGATTGCTATGTGTTGGTGCGTACCGACAACATAACAGTGGTCTCTTATATATGTGGGGGCAGACATCCTGTCGAGGCAGGGGCCGAGGCCTGGGGAATAGATACCTCACCCCGAGGGGTGAAGCAGACTTGGAGAGTCTTTGGCCAGGCTCAGGTGGACTTGTTTGCGACTCAGATGATATCGCACGGTCCCCTCTGGTTCTCTCTCTGACTCATCCAGCTCCACTGGGGCTGGTTGCCATGGTACAGACGTGGCCGAGGCTTCGTCTGTACACCTTTCCCCCAATTTTTCTGCTCCCGGGAGTTCTTGAGAGAGTACACTGGAACGAGGTCAGTCGACTGCCAGTAGCCCCGTTCTGACCGGGCCGAGTATGGTTCTCGGACCTGATTTCTCTCCTCGATGGCGCTCCATGGGAGATTCCCGTCAGGAGAGATCTCCTCTCACAGGCGGAGGGCGCGCTCCCGCCCGGAGCTGTGGAAGCTGTGGGAGTGGCCTCTGAGGAGGCACAACTCATTGCTTCCGTTCTCTCAACCGAGGTTGTTGAGACCATCCTCCATCCTGAGCTCCCTCTATGAGGAAACTGTACTTCTTGGTGCGGAGACCACCAGCTCGACCCAGCTAACTGCCCGTTTGGTACAGTTCTGGAGTTCCTGCAGGCCTGTTTATCCACAGGGTTGACCCACTCCACCCTAGAGGTCTTCGTGGCGGCCATAGCGGCCTACCACGCCCCTCTCAGTAGCCATTCAGTGTGAAGACACTCTCTTCTTACACGTTTCCTCCGCGGTGTGCTGAGGCCGAGGCCAGAGAAGCTTATGCTAAGTGGTGAATCAGGATGCTATTCCATAGACTTGAGTCCTCTGATCTCCCCTCTCCTTCGGGGGTCAAGGCTCACTCCTCCAGAAATTGTCCTTCAGGATGGCAGGCCCCGCCTACTTTAGCCACTCCTGGCTCCCTTTTCTCTAGCCTTAGTTGTGCTCTTCCACACTAGGCAGGGATTTGCAAGTCTGGCGGTGTGGGCATTCTCGTTCCCGTAGCGTTTCGACACAGCTCGAGTTCTTGAAGGGGAACGTCTCCAGGTTACGCATGTAACCATGGTTCCTCAAAGGGAACGAGACATGTGTCTCAGGGCCATACTTCCAACATCCCTGCCAGCGCTTGCTTCACGCCTAGAAGCTGACGCCAGTTTCACCGCACGTGCTTTTATGCTTTCTGGTCGCTACGTCACCCTGCCCATGACGTCTCGCCCATCCATTGGACTGATTACACATGTGAATCAGAGCGTGGTCACGCTGGAGGCGTTCCCATAGCGTTTCAACACAGTGTCTCGTTCCCTTCGGGGAACCATGGTTACATGCGTAACCAAGACGTTTTTTTTATTTTTTTTTATTAAGACCTTTGTCAGCTGAACAAATCAGTATGCTGTTAAACAACCGTACAATCCATGGAACATCCTGTACTTCTGACCCTCACGGTCTCGTTTTCATTCCTCTTGTAAATTCAGTATGGTGCTATCCTGACTAAAGTCTGTTGACTTCTACTGTATTTTTGTCCATATAATGGAAGTCTATGAGGCACCAAAACTGTTTGGTTAACATTCTTCTAAACATGTTATTTTGTGTTCAGCAGAAAAAAAGAAAAGCATACAAGTTTGGAATTACATGAGGGTGTGTAAATGATGCCAATTTTCATGGGTGGACTATCCCTTTAAGGGATTTAAAACAAGAATAGTTTATTGCATATCTAAAGCTGTGAACTTTTCCAGTCAGCCGTCTTGTTCTGTTTATGTCCCACAGATACTTGATCACAGTTTTCGGTCGTTGGGTTGAAGAAGTCATTCTCTTTATGTTTGTTCTGTTTACTCAGTTCATTTATTGCAACAAAGGTACTTAAAAATCAGATCAGAATGCAGCACTTGAGCTCAAGGGCAGAAGATTTTCAGAAGTATGGTTCTGTTGAGTGCTTTTATTTAGTCTCTGACATTCCATATTTATCATTGTGACATTGTCATTGTAATATAAATGACGTTATCGCACACCATTCTTTCAGATTACATTCTCTCTAATGTAGCTTTTAACATTTCCGCTCATAACTGGGATGGGAAGTTTTTTTAGGCTACATTTTCCAGACTTGGAAAGTCAGATTGTTTATTATTGTCACTCCCATACGAAACTGTAATTAATGCTCAGGCCCACACAGAATCTGCACCCAGAGAAAATCTCAGCAGATTTTCCATACAATTGGAACATAATTCCATTTAGTGGAACTGTCATTCACAAACATGTACTTCGCATCCCCTACTTACATGCTTGTTTATGAAATAATTTGGGTAATTTCATAACACTTTCATCTACCAGTCATATAAAGTATACTACTTTCAGCTCAGTTTCACCTAATTTCACATAAATCAAATCCATTTGCCTGTATTTAAGGGGACTCCTAATTTAAAAACACTTCATGGCTCATTTACCTCATTTACCATTGGATTTGTCTAATACGGTATATATTATTTGAAACGTATGGTTTATCATTGTACAGACTATGTAGCAAACTGAGTGTGAAAGGGGATTACATTTAGAAGATGTGCTTTCTCTCTCTCTCATTTCTACACAAAGACGAAGTTTAGAAGCCCATTGAGCTCCCCTTTGTTCCTAAAGCCCTGCAATATTCAGATGTGGGAACATATATTTACACACAAAAGTATGTGGACTGTGTGTGAAAAAAATATGTTGTTCCATGCAGTCATCTGTGTGCGCTCCATGCGAGTTTGTGAGTTCAGTGAATCTTATGTCTCTTTGTTCCATATTTTAGTCAGACATTCTTTTGTATACTATTTTTTTGTACTGAGTAAAGAGGTCTTTTAGACATTTAGTCATTTATTTTTTCCTTCAGTGTAATTTTACAGGTCAGAGTTCAACTTCAGTACACATCCAGAGATTAAATTTTGCTTCTATTCTGCAGCGTTCTTATTTGAATGAATGGAAGAAAAAAACAGAGCATTATGTCTAGCATGACTGCACATTTAACATTTGTCTTCATTTTGAACACCATATTGATTGTTTTAAAAGCTTTACGCGCTTCATTTGTAAACGTTTTTTTTCCCCCGTAAAAACTGTATGCTCATACTTTCTTTAAAATATATTACATTAGTTTAATATGTTGGGATATACTGTATAATGTAAAGGCATTGAGAAATTGAGTGTGTCTAGAGTGTCCAAATTATTTTGGTGGTAACTGTGCATCTATTTCTTTCAGATCAAGTTTCCTATATATTAATTAATTAGGTTACATATTATTTTAAGGTGTCTTTATTAAGATGTAATTCTACTGTTAAATACAGATTAATATTAATTATTAATTTAATTTAGGATTAGGATTTGGTTTGGGGTTAGTTGCTTGTTATTAAGCATACTTTACTGTCATTACTACAGTACTGGGACTTTTAACTATTTGAATCAATCTTCTTATCTACTAGTGTCCTTTCCTGACTTTATGAGAAGTCATCATTATAACAACCCAGTCTCATGGCAAATACGTACCTGGGGGCACATTTTTGCAAGATGCGAAATACGTACCAATAAGTACAGATCACTGCAGTTTCCAAAAAAAATTAACACTAGAGGCAGTAAAACTCTGACACCTTTTAAATTATTTTCACACAGAGAATGATTGACAGAGTTTCGATTAATAAAGTGTAATTTTCTCACAGTTACTTGAAGAGTATTATGTTGTGACTTCAAAACATTTTTAATATGCTGGGAAATTTGAAAACTGATGCTTTTGAACGTTAGCAGCACACATATCCAGCTTCATATTAATGGGTTTTCATAGCTGATAGGTTTGTTTGGTAGCTCACAGAGTACGGAGACGTACTTGAGAGGTGAGGAGCTCCGGTTCGAATCCCGTGTAACTACGGCTCAGCAAAACAGTTCAAATCTGCATATAAGAAAGTTAAAATGGCACGGTTGCATCAAAAAATGTTTTTTATATCAGTTTTGCATTTGTTAACACTATCGGGTAGGTTAGGGTTGGGTTTGGTGTAGGGCATATTTCCAACACGATAGAGTATTAACTTTTAGTGACAGTATCCGGATATTTGAATTCTGAACCGCCGCAATACGTACCTGAAGAAACGCAATAAAAACACAGCAATACGTACCTATATCAACGTAAAATACAAACGTGCCAGGGTTGACGTATTGAACCCCTGTTTTAGCACCACTCAGTGGACATTTCTCTTTGAAACTGCGGCGAAACGTGCAGTAAGGTACGTAAAAACGGTGTTGCAGAAATGTACGCAGAGGTACGTATTTTTATGAGACTGGGTTGCATTGTAATGATGGTGGTGTGCTTTTTTTCTCTTTAATTTGGATGCTAAAAATTATGAATAAAGTTTTTTTTAATGTTTTATAGAACGTATGAATGTACTGCAAACTGAATCAACAGCATATATAAACAGAATATATTCTATTGTAATTGTACAATACTATCATATTTATACATTCAGCCATTCATTCAACCAATTTGCTCAAAAACAATGATTAATTTAGAAACTAAACAAGCCTGTCTTTATGAATAAGTCATTGAATCATTAATTTAACCAATTTGTTCTAAGGAACGAAAACAAGTGACTGTCTGAGTGAGTGACTGAGCCATTCGTTCAACCAATTCATTCAAAATGAGTAGGCTAATTTAGGAATGAAATGCCTACTTGATGTTGCCTCAGTTTTGTTACGCCTTTGTTTAAAGCTATTTTTGTTGGGGAAGAAAAACACAAAGTCACTGGCAATATTGTGTCTAAAATGTAAGTCACTCAATATTACATTATTGTTTATCGAACTGCTGTATGAAAGCCTATGAATGAATCACATCATGCTGATATACAGCCAAAACACACTTTATTATTTTTTAACTGCTTTACTATTTGTTAAACACTCCCTTCACATGAAGAAGTAATGGATCTAATGGCATCATAGAATCCTCAGAAGTTTTTGGTCCATTAGGAAGATCTTAGCCTCAGGTTGAAAGATCAGAGGCTCAACACCAGACAGCATTTCATGTGCCCAGCATGACGCTGCCATATGCTACAGTCTGACACTTTCAGTGTGTTTAGTATCCTTATTTAAATCAGCTCTCCCTTGCTTTTGTTCTTGACACAAAAAGTGAGAAGCTAAAAGTTTAGAGCTCAGCAACTCGATGACTGCTCTGTCTTTAGAAATGGTGCCGTTTCAAATCTCTGTTGGATTCTCACGTCCAGAAGGAAGTTATGTATAGCCTTTGATCATTTCCACCACCGTCCTGACATGGGGATCGTATAAATAGATGATACTGTTTTGCCATTTTTTGGCTTGCCCTGCTTTTTCTCCTGTTCTGTCTGTGTAACCACAGCTACTTAATTATGTAAGCTCAGAAGAAGAAAGTAATAATGTAAATGACTTGTGTAATCAAGACTGAATATCACTCCTACCTGCTGATATTTAATGGACACAAAATACAGTAAAGCATGAGTCCTCGAGCCATTCTTCTTCTTCTTATCTTCTTCTTCTTCTTCTATAATATGATATTATAATATTTAATATTATGTGTAGCCCTACATTTACCCATACTTAAGATATCGGTCACACCAAAAATGTGTGAAATCTTAATAATATACATACATACATATATATATATATATACGTTTTAATAAGGTGCTCCTCATTATTATTATTATTATTATTATTATTATTATTATTATTATTATTATTATTATTATTATTATTATTATTATTATTATTATTATTATTTGGACACAAAATACAGTAAAGCATGAGTCCTCGAGCCATTCTTCTTCTTCTTATCTTCTTCTTCTTCTTCTTCTTCTTCTATAATATGATATTATAATATTTAATATTATGTGTAGCCCTACATTTACCCATACTTAAGATATCGGTCACACCAAAAATGTGTGAAATCTTAATAATATACATACATACATATATATATATATATATACGTTTTAATAAGGTGCTCCTCATTATTATTATTATTATTATTATTATTATTATTATTATATTTTTGGTGACATTAACATTTTTTTACTAAATCTCCTCTCAAAACACTTGCTTATTTTTTTCCCCATCTAAACAGTTTTGTGGATAGCTTAATTATTTGTCATAGTAATAATAGAAATCTATGATTTTATTTTTTTTTTTTTAAGTGAGACCTCCCCCCTCAGAATAAGGATGTTGTTGCTAGTGTTTTTATTTCATTTAACAATTATTATGTTACAGATTTTATATTATTTAAAAATTCTATGAAGTAGACATGCATTTAAAGAATTGTCATCATCATATAGGTTATTCATTTTGAGTGGAATCGTTCAATCTGAATTTATTTAATGTTATGACGTCTCATGACATTAAAAATATAGGCCTGCACATAATTCATAGAATTATATATTGTAATTCAGATGTATCTTTGACTCTTATTTGGTCTGCCTGTCATTATTCAACTGCATTGTCAAAATGCTTATATAAAACATTTGATTTAGTGTCACCAGTATAAAGCAGTGGCCCATAAAGTTAATTACCACCAAGCTTGCTATCATGTACTTTATGGTTACAGTACTAAGATAGACTTTGTGTCTATCCACTCTTCTCTGACTGAGAGCATCTGCATTCAATTCATTCAAGTGAGAGAATTCTCACATACGCCAAACTGCTGTGCATGAGCCAAACAAGACCTTGTTCGCATTACGCCTACAAACAGCATTTATTTCTCAAACCCATTTACATGTTTTTCAATTTTGAATGAACCCAGTGCTGTCCTGTAAACACGGTGCAGTGCTGCTCGATGCATTCAGCTCAGCTGGTGCAGAACTCTGGCGTTCTTCTTTAGCCATTCCCCAGTCTGGTTGACTGACCTGTTGATGTTGTTGCTTTTTATTTCCCAAGGTATGTGACTTGCCCTCCGGAGTGACTGCATTTTTTGTCATCACCTAATTGAATGCATCAACCTCCGCATCAAGCAGGATGAGGGGAAATTGAATTATGATCTGCTGTCCCTGAAATTGTCCTTATGATTTCTAGTCATAGGGATCAAGGACTCCTGGAGGGTTATTGTGCTGGGGGGGTTGAAGAGGGGGTGAGGGCTTCTGTGAGTAAGTAAAAAGGAGATTTTGAATAATGATGATCAAACCTTCATTTGTCTTTCATCGTGCACCACTGATGGAGACACTCATGTGAGGGGAAAAAATATGCCCCTCAGGGCATATTTCTTTCTGATGAACAGAGAAGGAAAGGTTCATCCAAAATTGGAAGTTCTCTCATTATTTACTTCCCCTTGTGTCTTTTAAAACCGGTTTGACTTTCTTTGTTCTGTGAAACACAAAAGGAGAACCTTCTACTGTAATGTCCTAGCTGCTCTTCAGAAGACTCAGAATATAGTCCATAAGTCAATTTGACAATTGCTTTAAATTCACAATGTATGGTAAGTAGCATCGGATCATTTCTTCTGTATTGTGACATATTTCCAAATGAAACAGAGTATCGAAAAACATAAAAAAATGTAAGCCAGGGACTTTGTTCAACCCATTGCTTGTTGATAGGATAGAGGCAGATCTAAATATGAGCTTGCAGCTGATTTTAAGAAAGAGGTGGGGATTATGAGGACAAAAATCATTGGAGAAGTCCATACATCACCACAGAGAAGATTAAATGGATTGGAAATTGATTGTTTACAATACAATAATTGAAGGAATAGTTCACCTAAAAAAAATTGAGGTTACATTACATTATACTTGTGGATTATTGTGATGTTTTTATCAGTTGTTTGAACTCATTCTGTCAGCACCCATTCACTGAGGATCCACTGGTGAGCACGTGATGTAATGCTACATTTTTCCAAATCTGTTCAGATGAAGAAACAAACTCAACTACATCGCGGATGGCCTAGGGTAAATTGAGAGTACATTTTCACCAAATTAAATTTTTTGGGTGAACTATTCTTTTAAGATGTGTTTAGAAAACATGTTCAATTTCAAAGTACCATTCTTTAACGTTACTTTAAAGTAGTATGGAATTCATTGTATGGAAAAGTGCAGCTCAGACATTCTGCTAAGCATCTCTTTTGGTAACACTTTAGAATAGGTAATACATATTCACTGTTAAGCGTTTTCCTTCAATAAACTCCTAATATGCTGCTTATTATTGATTAGTAAGGTAGATGTTAAGTTTAGGTATGGGGAAGGGTTAAGGAATCTAAAATATGGTCGTGCAGATAAAGGCATAAATATGTGCTTTATAAATATGTAATAAACAGCCAATATGCTAGTAATATCCATACTAACAAGCAGCTATTTAATAGTGGTAATTGGTGCTTAAAATAAAGTGTTATCTCTCTTTTTGTGTTACACATCAAACAGATTTGAAATGTTATAGAGGTTAAAAAAATTACAAGATAATTTTCATTTTTTGCTGCTGTACCTTTAAGGGTTTAATGGCGATTTTTAACCCTACCTTTCTTGGTCTGATAACCTCGCCATCCATCTCAGCCCACTTCCACCCATGGATCTCACTGAGGGCTACTGTAATGAGTTTGCTTGTCTCGCCTTACTGCCGAAATTGAGTTATAGAAGGCTAAATTAACTCTATTATGGTGCTACATGTTTATTATCAACCTAAACTCCATGGAAATAGCTCTTCAACACTGGGGCCTCATAACCTGACGGTAAATGAGTTAATCTGTGGTTCTGATGTGACGCTGGTTCATTACCCCCTGTTTCTAATTACCAGTACTAAAGACAAAACCTCCACACCCTTCATTCTTTTCATTTTCTTTCCCTCTCTTTCAACTTCACTATTGTGTCCGTTCTCTTCTCTCACTCTCTCTGCCTCCTTTTATTAAGCAAGGGATCTTAGAGGTTATACAGGGGTGGTTGTTAGTGCATGCAATGTCTAGAACACTTTGACTAGAAAATAGCTCTGTTATTTTACATGTACCTTTGGGGTTTAAAAAAAGGAATAACGGGATGGAGGCTTATTATTTGGAGGATTTGTTATTCATAAAATGCTGTTTTAAGTAGCCCATTTAAAAGCAACGGTCTCTAGACCTGCAGTCCCTGTTGGATTATGTGCATTATGAAGCTGCAATACTTGACGAGCCCTTATGATTTTAAATCAATCTGAAGAGCAGGTATGCTGCATACCCAGACTGAATTTACTCACAGCTCTTGCCTTTCCGAGAGAGGAGCAGAGGAGAGAGAGAGAGAGATCAAAGAGACATGTGAACACTTAGATAAGTGGAACAAAGTGTGATTCAGAAGCCTGAGTAATAAAAGCAGAATAAATCTCTCGCCGTTTATTTCAGTATTGATTCACACCTTTATGACGTTTCTATCAGTCAGCGTGAAACACTATATCAAATCAAATTTCTGATTGGTTCATTCAGCTTGGAGAACAGCCCTTTGAAACAACTTGTTTCTCCTCAAAAGAACAAATGATGAATTAGGTCTGCTCCAACCTGTTCACAAAAGTTCACATGAGTTACTTGGGTTCTTTACGCTGCTACATCGATAACCATTTTCATTCGCAGCTCAAAAATGAAGTCACATGTTAATGAAAATGAATAATCATGTAGCTGTAAACACCTAATCACTAGGCTCTCCATGCAAATTGCTTTGACCCGTTCATTTCAATAGCACAATTATCAACTTAATTGCTTGAAATTCAATGCCACACTTTGAGAATGACTTGAAAAATTCTCGGGAAAGGTTTTACCTTTACTACTGAAGATTTAATTACAAAATTTAAAATAATGGGACCTATTTTGCCATTATTCTCCATGATAAAAGGGTCCTTTCACCTAAATTCACCCAACAAAGAGGAGGAATGTTAACTTACTGGTTAAAGAATTGGTCTGCCAAGGTTCTAACCTACTATCACGGTGTAATAACAAAAATAGGTGTAGAGTTGTAAAAAAAAAAAAAAACTGGTTCAAGGTGCACAACCCAAAACCTTCTCATAAGCTATTTTTCCCAGACAAAGAAAAAAACCAATTAGAAATAAACTTGGTTTAGAAAAGGTGAGATTTGCGTCCATAATGTGACATTTCAAAGGGAATTCAATTAAATAAAAGGAGAAAAATAAACAACTGAAGTTCTTACACCACAGTTAACTGGTCAAGTCAAAAATATTATTTAAACTAAATCTTACTATTAGATTATGCGAGCAAAAATGTAATTTCAGATAAAGAAATAGCTAATATATATAGTCATAAAGCAAGGCCAGACACAACGGGTAAGTGAAAGACAGGATGGTTTATTGAACAAGATGTGGATGAGTGGAACAGGTTAGGTTAATGTAGGAGTGTCAAGAGAGTGAAGGATTCCAGGGTTCTTATCGGAGTTCTGAGGGAGAGTGTCTGATGCCGGTTTCGTGGGAGATCATGGAACAGCTTCCAAGGAGTCGTTGGAGGATCGCGGGAGAACCAGAAGGCAAGTCTTTCTAGGATAATATCGTATAGAGGGTCCAGAACAGTCCATAGGAGTGAACGGTAGACCGGACAGTGAGTGACTGATGTGTGTGTATTTGGAGTGTGGCTTGATTGGTGACAGCAGGTGCGGGTGATTAGAACTCAGGTGAATATTCTGGCTGGTGACTGCAGTGACTGATGAATCCCTGACATTACCCCCTCCTCCAGGGGCAGCTCCTGACGCCCTCATGCGGCGACGGGGGCGGCCATGGCTTCTGGGTGCGGGGTGACCAAGATGGGTGCGATGGAAGTCCTCCAGTAGCAAAGGGTCCAGAATGTCATCCCTGGCCACCCAAGAACGTTCCTCCAGTCCATAACCATCCCAGTCTACTAAATACTCCAGCCGACCACCCCATCGCCGAGAGTTCAGGATGTCTCAGACCAGGTAGATGGACGGTTGGTCAAGGATTTCTGGAGGAGGTTCGTCGGGTCCTGGAGCAGAAGGAGAGTGAGGTTTAAGGAGTGAAACATGGAAAGTGGGGTGAATTCGGTACCTGGGTGGGAGTCGGAATTCGTAGGTGACATCATTGATCTGCCTCTGTATCGGGAACGGACCAATGTAGCGGAGGACTCAGCTTTTTACAGGGCAGGCGGAGGCACAGATCCCGGGTGGACAGCCATACTTTCTCTCCTGGATGGTAAGTGGGAGTGGAAGTACGCCGAGCATCTGCGAAGGCCTTATGCCTCCGCACGTTGGAGATTGAGGTGAGCCGAGTCCCACACTCCCTCTAGCTTGCCTACAGGGAGGTAACGAGGGGTCTTGGACATGGCGCAGACTGAGCAACCTCGGACGTAACTGATGACATCCTGGGTCATACTGGGCCACCAGAACCGAGCTTGGAGGAGCGAGAGGGTCCGTTGGCTGCCCAGAGCCCGGTACATTGTGGGCCTCCCGGCAGAGCAGGTTCGGTAAGAGTGGCGGCTCGAATGTTCTCATCGATGTTCCAGTGAATGGGGCTTGCAATCAGGGCTGGAGGGAGAATGGGCTCAGGATCGGAAGGTGTGTCTGGGGAGTGCATGCATGAGAGGGCGTCGGCTTTGTTACGATAGGTGAACTGAAACCTGGTGAAGAACAATGCCCAGCGGGCTTGGCGTGGGTTAAGCCTCTTGGCTTCTGAGGTATTGGAGATTTTTGTGGTCGGTAATGACTGTGAACGGATGGTTTGCTCCCTCCAGCCAGTGCCGCCACTCCTCCAGGGCGAGTTTGATGGCCAACAACTCCCGGTTGCCGATGTCATAATTCTGCTCCGCTGGGGTCAGTTTCTTAGAATAGTCTACGCAAGGCTGGAGGCGAGGAGGCTCATCATAATGTTGAGACAGCACGGCCCCAACGGTGGTGGAGTCATCTGCTTCCACTATGAACGGCATGTCCGGATCAGGATGATGAAGGATGGGGTTGTGCTGAAGGCTGTTCTGAGTCTAGGGAGAGCTTCGTGGGCGCTGGTGGTCCAGGACAGGGACTTGGGTTTTCCTCGGAGCATGGAAGTCAAAGGAGCAGTGTGGGAACTGAAATCCTTGATGAAGCGACGATAGAAGTTAGCAAATCCTAGAAATCTCTGACGCTCCTTTACGGTCTGGGGAAGAGGCCACTCTTTGACTGCATCAACCTTCCCCTGATCCATCTGAATCCCTTCCTGGCCGATGTAACCCAGGAAATGTACCGTGGGACAATGGAATTCACATTTATCCAGCTTTAAGAAGGGATGGTGTTGACGTAACTTCTGTAGGACCTGCTGAACGTGTTGGCGATGGTCAGCCACATTCCGGGAGTAAATCAGTATATTGTCGATGTAGACAATCACAGAGTGGAGGAACTCCCGGAACACCTCGTTCATGAATCCCTGGAAGACTGACAGGGCATTGGCTAGCCCATATGGCATTACCAGGTACTCAGTGGCCAGATGGTGTAGTGAATGCGGTCTTCCACTCGTCGCCCTCCCGGATCCGAATGAGGTTGTATGCACGTTGCAGGTCCAGCTTGGAGAATATGCAGGCCCCACGGAGTTCCTCGAGGGTGGCCGGGACCAGGGGAAGTGGATAGGGCAGTTTCACCATATGGGAGTTCAGAGTCCGATAGTCGATACAAGGCCACAAGCCCCCGTCCTTCTTGCCCACGAAGAAACTAGATGCAGCTGGAGACGTGGAAGGTCGGATGAATCCTTGGTTAAGAGCCTCCTTGATGTATTCCTCCATCGCCTTGCGCTCCGGGATGGACAATGGGTATACTCTACCCTTGGGGAGTTTTGCTCCAGGCAGCAAATCGATGGCGCAGTCCCATGGCCGATGAGGTGGTAACTGAGTGGCTGCCTGCTTACTGAAGACATCCTGGAATGCCAAGTAATCAGATGGGACTGTGACCTTCTCCCGAGGTTCGGGGCTTTCGATGAGGGTAGATGCAACTTGAGCGGAGTGAGATCCTGGAGCAGAGTGGGTAATGACGAGAGACAGTTGCGGTGACAGTGCTCGCTCCAGCGAGTCACCTCACACGAGTCCCATCTGATCTCTGGAGAATGGAGAACTAGCCAGGGGCGTCCCAGGATATCCACGGTGGGTCCCTCCAGTACCAGAAACGTGATTTCCTCCTCGTGTAGAGTTCCAATCTTGAGCTTTAATGTCGGTGCTCGATATTTCACCCACCCCCGTCCTAGCAGTTTTCCCTGGATGGTCTCGACACGGAGCTCCTGGGCATGACGTTTCCGGGGCAGATGGAGACGATTCAATGGGGCCTGGGATATGAAATTGCCCGAGGAGACGAGGGCAGGGACTGAAACAGAAAGGTCTGGGGTGAGTAGTTCTACCGACAGCATGGACAACGTGGAACTGACAGGGTCTAGTTGGAGGGTACTCACCGCAGGATGTGGGGGTCTGACTGGGCAGGTCCTGATATAATGATCCACCGCCACGCAGTATAGACAGACCGGCCGCGAGACGTCGAGCACATTCCGACGGGGTGAGCCGGGAGGTGTCCACTTGCATCGGCTCTGGTACTGCAGAGCCCATGCCGGGCGTGACAGACTGGGGGGCAGCTTCGGTGGCGTGGCAGGCGGACAGACGCTGGGAAATTCAGTTGGCCTTTTGCATGAAGCTTTCCAGTCCAACGGAGTCATCATAGATAGCCATTTGAGCTTGTACATGGGGATTCAATCCTTGCCGATAAGAGTTAATTAGGGCCACCTCATTCCACCCGCTAGTCACCGCCAGCGTTCTGAACCGCAGTGTGTAGTCGTGAATGGATGACGTGCCTTGGCGCAGCCGCAGTAACTGGTCAGACACCGAGAGCACTCCTGCAGTGTGGCCAAAGACTTCTTTGAAATGGTTAGTGACAGAGCCCATGCCGGGCGTGACAGACTGGGGGGCAGCTTCGGTGGCGTGGCAGGCGGACAGACGCTGGGAAATTCAGTTGGCCTTTTGCATGAAGCTTTCCAGTCCAACGGAGTCATCATAGATAGCCATTTGAGCTTGTACATGGGGATTCAATCC
>NW_015506027.1:980288-985581 GCF_001515645.1 Sinocyclocheilus grahami
CAAAGACTTCTTTGAAATGGTTAGTGAAAGCATCATATGAATTAATTATGGCACCATTAGCATTCCATATGGCTTTAGCCCACAACAGCGCTCTTCCATTAAGAAGTGATATCAGGAATGCTACCTTAGTGCATTCAGTGGAAAATTTCTGCGGCTGCATCTCGTTGAACAAGGCCACTTGCAGGAGGAAGCTGCTACACTCAGCTACATCACCCATGTATGAAGCAGGCAAGGCCATGGGACTGACAGAGGCAGATGGGAGGGTTGCCGGAGGACGCAGAGAAGCCCGGAGGGCGTTTACCAGCTCCTCCAGGACTTCTGTGGGTGTGGGAGGTCGAGGATCCATGGAGGTGTTTGTATTGGTCCGGTCTTCTGTCATAAAGCAAGGCCAGACACAACGGGTAAGTGAAAGACAGGATGGTTTATTGAACAAGATGTGGATGAGTGGAACGGGTTAGGTTAAGGTAGGAGAGTGTCAACAGAGTGAAGGATTCCAGGGTTCTTATCTGAGTGTCTGATGCCGGTTTCGTGGGAGATCGTGGAACAGCTTCCAAGTTGTCATTGGAGGATCGCGGGAGAACCAGAAGGTATATATATATATATAGAAAGTTACTATATATTACAAAGACAAAACTATTTTGAAATTTAGAATAATGCGACTAGGAAGTAAACATGGCCCATTCTGATTTCATGTTGACATGTTCAATGTGAATTTTTACTCATGGTGTAAATAGGTCTTGGTTTATAATTTCTCTTTGATGTTTCTTCCATTTAGGATTAGGGTTACAGCCATGCACAAGGAATATTTAAGGTAGGAGAGTGTCAACAGAGTGAAGGATTCCAGGGTTCTTATCTGAGTGTCTGATGCCGGTTTCGTGGGAGATCGTGGAACAGCTTCCAAGTTGTCATTGGAGGATCGCGGGAGAACCAGAAGGTAAGTCTTTTAGGAGACTATTGTATAGAGAGTCCAGAACAATCCATAGGAGTGAATGGTAGACCAGACAGTGAGTGACTGTGATGTGTGTGTATTTGTAGTGTGGCTTGATTGGTGACGGTGCGGATGATTAGAACTCAGGTGACTGTGATCGGGTGATTATCCTGGCTGGTGACTGCAGTGACTATGATGAATCCCTGACATATATATATATATATATATATATATATATATATAGAAAGTTACTATATATTACAAAGACAAAACTATTTTGAAATTTAGAATAATGCGACTAGGAAGTAAACATGGCCCATTCTGATTTCATGTTGACATGTTCAATGTGAATTTTTACTCATGGTGTAAATAGGTCTTGGTTTATAATTTCTCTTTGATGTTTCTTCCATTTAGGATTAGGGTTACAGCCATGCACAATGAATATTTCACTATTTAAATATTCCACCGTGAAGCTCTGCTTTCTTTGTTCACCACAAGTCTGTGTGCATACTGATTTGTGCTTCCATTAATGTTGTTTGGTGTCCATTGTTTAGCTTTACTGATTATATTCTGTATGCACGTGTGTGTGCGTGTGTGTGTGTGTGTGTGTGCGTGCGTGCGTGCGTGTGTCCGTGTTTAGGGAATGGTCGTCCAGTTGATTCAGTGATTTGGATCAACATCATCAACCATATGCTGAAGTTAATGATTAAGTGTGTGTGTGTGTGTGTGTGTGTGTGTGCGTGCGTGCGTGCGTGTGTCCGTGTTTAGGGAATGGTCGTCCAGTTGATTCAGTGATTTGGATCAACATCATCAACCATATGCTGAAGTTAATGATTAATGTTTACCAAGCTGGAGAAGAGGTACACACACACACACACACACACACATACATACACTATTTTGAAAAAAAAAGATTTATTACTTTTTTTATATAACCTTCCAGATCTTTTATTAAATATTTAATGGTGGCCATTGAATGCAATACAGTTAAATGCTTTCAGGATTAGGCTAATGATGCATGAATTCATATTTTATATTTTCAGCAGAAGATCCATATCACCAGGCAGGAACATATAACACATTATATATTCCAGCCACTGGGGACAAAGTGATGGAACAATGCCACATATAAGAAATACCCAACATGATCTCATTATTATTCATAGGAATTTGTATGTAAAGTATAGTCCAAGCACATGCACATTTTCATAAGTCTGCATAGACACTTTAACGTTTGCAAATCATTTGAGATTCATAAAATATTGATGAATGAACGTTATTGTATTTAGAATACATTTGATTAGCTATGATTTTCTAACTTTTTAAGAAAGTGATATTATGAAGAGACTTTAAAAATGCCAAAGATCAAAATATATATTTTTTTCACATTCACAAGACATTCTTGTAGACTAGAGTCATGTAGATTACTTGTGGATTATTGTGATGTTTTTGAGCTGTTTGAACTCTCATTCTGACGGGCACCCATTCACTGCAGAGGATCCATTGGTGAGAAGTTGAAGTAACGTTAAATTGCCAGAGAATTAGTAAATTTTGAAATTTTTTCTCAATTTTTTTTTGGGGGTTGGGGGGTGAATTGTTCCTTTAAGATGCATTTAGAAAATGTCAGTTTTCATTTCATGCTGATTTTAATGGTACATTTTGTAAATTTTTTGAGCTTGTAAGTCCTCATCCACTTTCATTGTACTGAAAAGAGTAGCTCGGACATTCTGCTAAACTTTTCTTTTTGTGTTACTGTACACATCATACAGGTTTGAAACCTTATGAAAGTTTAAAAAAGAAGAAAAGTAATTGTATTTTTTGTCTGATTAGTCCTTTAATGCATTTAATGTGTTTGCATGTTTCTTATACATGTCCATAGCAGCATTTTAGATTCTATAAATGCATTGATATTGTCTGTGTCTTCAAATGACCAAAAATGTGTCAATATTATGAAACTGATATCACAATGCTCAAAATGTTCAAGAAGTTGCACTTAGAACACTGCCCACTCAATCTGCTTAGAGAACCTGAAATACATATTGAATAATAATAATCAGTGTTTGCGACCACCATTTTAACCTTTAGTTTATTTTCGGAAAAAAATAAAAAAATAAATACAATATCCTATGAAATCTATCTTACTTGGGCAGAAGTGCTTCAGGGATCAAGTGCACATTAAAGTCTGCTTCATGTCAAGTTTTTTCACCTTTGGTCAATGCTTTAACGTGTGTATACGTGCGTGTGCTTTGACAGCCATTATGCAGGCTCAGACTTCAGAACTTTCATTTTTCTCATCGTCCTGTCTTGTGAAATGCACAGCTAAAGAGATTGATAGAGAGTGAGCGTCTTATCAAAAAAAAGGAAGAAAAAAGATGGTTTGCTTTCACCCTTCTACTCAAGTGAGTCCACCAAGAACAGGCCTGAATTCCTCAGGGGCTTTTATACACCAATGAAAATGGATATCAGTTTTTCCTGCAGCAGGAACAGCGATCCCATCCGGAGCTTCTCTCATCCTAGATAAAAGACAGAAGAAAAGAGATCTTGAGCTTAGTCAGTAGGAGGTATTGTGCTGCATTTCCACGGCCTGTGATCAAAAAGGTGTCAACAGCAGAGATGCTGCAGAATTTCTCTTGTGATTATGTAATTTATGTCAACAGTATTTCCTCAGCTTCAGCACTTTTAAGCCTTGGTTGAATCTTAAAGGGGTCATATGATGCTGCTAAAAAGAACATTATTTTGTGTATTTGGTGTAATGAAATGTGTTTATGCGGTTTAAAGTTAAAAAAATACATTATTTTCCACATACTGTACATTATTGTTTCTCCTCTATGCCCCGCCTTTTTGAAACGCGTCGATTTTTACAAAGCTCATTGATCTGAAAAAGCGAAGTGTGCTGTGATTGGCCAGCTATCCAGTGCGTTGTGATTGGCCGAATACCTCAAGCGTGAGACGGAAATGTTATGCCCCTCACATACTGTTGATGTCGTGTCCCAGCCGGAGCGACGAGACAACATTAAAACCCATTACAAACGAGGCATTTGTTGCATCCAGTGGGGACATAATTACTGATTGTAATGACTTATACTGTCTTTTTACGCGTTGCGTTGCATTGCATCGCGCTGCGTAAACATAAAACTCTGTTTGCATTTGTGATCGGAGAAATGACAAACAACAAGTGCTACTCTACTGCCCAAATCTCGCGTTTGAATCATCAGTGGCAAATCCTTTAAATGAAAATGTACTTACGTGAGTCAGAACAGCCAGCATTATAGTCAGCTCTCCCAGGATCAGTAAACAGTCCTCTATAAAATGTGCTGCACACATCTGGATATTTGGGTTAAACTGTTCTGGAACAGTGTGGTAAATACAACTTAACCACTGATTTGTAGTCGTGTCCTCTTTTGGAAGATCAAACAAAGTAGTTTCGCTTTCACAACGAAAAACACAGCGGCCTAGCATGAGGGGAAGCCCCGGCTTAGCGTGTGCTGAGGACGGGATAGAGTGAGCCGAAGCCCCGGCTTAGCGTGTGCTAAGGACGGGATAGAGTGAGCCGAAGCCCCGGCTTAGCATGTGCTGAGGCCGGGCTAGCGTGAGCCGAAGCCCCGGCTTAGCGTGCGCTGAGGCCGAGATAGAGTGAGCGGAGTCGAGAACGGCGCGCCCGGCGGATGCGACGAATGAGCGGCAACCACATGTGATGGACCCCGGGCTGGACTCCGCTTTGTCCACGGTGAAAGTTGATGTATTCCCTCATCGAGCAGCACAGATAAGCTCTAGGCATGACGAAGCGGATATCGTCCTCTTTTGGAAGACCAAACAAAGTAGTTTCGCTTTCACAACAAAGCACACAGCATACATGGCTGCAGCGTCAACAATACTACAGCGAGAATAAAAGTTACGCCTTCTTTCTTTGCGTGAACATTTGGGCGGCGTTATGCAAATCTTCCCACATAGTAATGTAGATATGTGGGGGCGTGTTAGAATGAGCTGTTTTAGGAGGGTGTGGCTGACTCTGAACTTTGATAAAGAATATCTCTTAGGATTTGAGACTTTAGTCTTTGCAACTTTACAGATCTTCTTTATGCACAAGAGCTTGTAACACTCCAAAGAGAAAGGAAAAATTGAAATCGCATCATATGTCCCCTTTAAATCTGAAAGCCTAAAGTCTAGAATCTACTTGGTGCTGTTAAAGAAGTTTGTGAACATTTAATTTCATATTTACTGATACTGCAGTTGGTCTATACCATATGAATAGTTTAGCTGCATTAGGTGAAAGTTTACATAATTAAACATAATCTGTGGATTCGGATGATTAAAAAAAACAATCTGGATTGTTTAAATATTTTTAAACATATATTTATATATATA
>NW_015506027.1:985642-1020024 GCF_001515645.1 Sinocyclocheilus grahami
TATATATAAAATTTTACGATAAACTGAAAATGTTAATTTAAAGTTAATTAAACTGATCTATCTTTGAAAATAATTCAATGACATTTTTTCCCATGAAAATAATTTATTCATGATTTAAAATTAAATATAACTCTCTCGCCACCACTCACAACAGGACCTGCTCCACTTTCACTCGATTAACTAAAGTAGTAAGCGATACACAATGGCAGGGCAATCTTAGATTAATGATTTATCGATTTATTCACTGCACTTTCAAGAATGAATCCATGAGTGAATTTTCTAAATTCTTAATGGATTATAGCCTAGAAAGTGTGCAAAGAGTGCTCCCCTTATAATCACTAAAAACTATAATTTGTCTTAGTTTATCGCGATCTCACACAGTTCTGTTATAATCAATGAATCTCTGTACTGCACATTGAATGTCTTATTTACATCATGTCAACACTTTGTTTTAATCAGAGGCTTCATAAGCTTACAGAACTCTGAAACAAAACTCCAGTGCTTTGAGCAGGGAGTGGATTCTGACAAACTTTAGACACCTCTGATTGGGCATTGTGTTAAAGAAATCAGATATGTCTGTTATTGGCTACATTGCTTAACGCTGCTGCAACACGCTGTAAATAGAAATGTTTGACCAAATGAAAAGCTCTGCAAGTTGATGGGACTGGTGTTTGTGATGGTAGGACACATGGCTGGTTTCAAACCACATTTTTGGGACTGACTTTGATACACCGCATGCTCAGCAATAGCATTGACTGATTAATTTACACATGGTTTGACTTTAAGCTTATTAAAAACATCACATACAAAGTTAAAAACTTGATTTTCACTACAGTGGGTCTTCAACAATACCAAAGTTGTTGTTTGTACATTTATAGGCAACATGATGTCCAGGAATATATTATTATTATATATTTTTTTATTTTTTATTTTTTTATCAAATAAATGCAGCCTTGGTGAGCATAGCATACTTTCAAAAAATTGTAAAATCTTACCGACCCCAAACTTTTGAAGGGTAGTGTACATGGCCATAAAGCATATGGTTGTTCAAGATGTTCTACCATGCTGACCTGCAGGTTGTTGAGCTGGTAAATAACCTTACCCATCTTGCACCTACTAATGACCAACAAGAAGATGGTCTAAATTGGATTTTTCAGCTAAAATGATCTGATTCATAGTTCCATAATATCACCTCTTCTATGGGTAACTTGTCTCCATGCACCATATAGTCCACTCTAGAACCTGCATTTGCATGCCCAGCTAATTTTGGCTGTATGCACCCAGCTTTGAGATTGTGAGAAGGTCTTGGATTATCTCATATAGGATTAGTTCATCTGAGGAGGATTTTGCCTGGGAACAAATATGAGAAAAGATGCTGACTGCATCTATCAGTTTTTTTGTTGCTCGTATTATGACACACACACATTGCTGAATATTCCACACAATCCCCCATAATCTTTTGTAAACATTCACAATCACAGTCAATGTGATCCAGGTAGTGTCATTCTTACACAATGCTGTTGTCAGAGCGATAAGGTATAATGTTCAGATTTCTCACCCTGAATTTTTAAACAAGATGCCATTTAATGGAATGAATAATGCATAGAGGCACATTCATCTGTTTTGGTGGAGAGCTGCTCTTCTGTGTTGAATCACCTTTCGTGTCCCCATAAGGTTAGTTCTTTTGTGAAAGCAAATCCCCATTATTTGGGTATCGACTGGCTTGCAGTTTAACAGGTGTATACAAGCCTCTATATCACTATCCAACATCAGCTGAGGTAGTGAAACATGCTGAGTCCAGATAATATTATCTCTCTGACGCTCCAAAAGCACATCCTATATATAAAACACCCTATGTGTTTTAGAGGAAGTATTTGCTCTCTCTTTTCCTCTGTAATGCTCTGGGCCATTCTGTTCTCATGTAGTTTGGTTCCTATTATATTAACGAGCCATCTGTGAGCATCTATAATAAATCGGAGCAGACTTTGCACTGTTGTAAAAATAATGGTTCTTCAATGGTTCTTTGGTTCAGCAAATAGCCGCCTTCTTATCAAGAACCATTTTTTCTCAGTTTATGGTTCTTGAGTTGACTATATAATTCTTTGGAGGATAAAAACGTTCTTGATACTATATTATTATACTGTAGGTTCTTCAGATCAGTATATTGGTCTGTAAAAAAAAAAAAAAAAACAGATGTGTCATTCTCAGAAAACGGTGCAATTTTGTGTCCCCATTACTTATTACTAATATAATTATCTGAAAGAAGTATCTTATTCTCACCAAGGTGGTATTTATTTAATCAAAGGGTAAGTATAAATGTAATATCGTGAAATATTTATTTAAAATGCCTGTTTTAATATATTTTAAAATGTAATTTATTCCTGTGACGACAAAGCTGAATTTTCAGCTGCCATTATTCCAGTCTCACATGATCCTTCAGAAATCACTCTAATGTACTCATGAAACTAGATTTATGTATTTATTTACTTACTTATTGTACTTGCTTATTTACTGTACCTATTTATTGAAATGAACAATTGCAAAGCTTTTACTGTCACTTTTGATCAGTGTAATGCATCCTTTCTAAACAAAAGTATTAATGTCAATCAATCAATCAAATCTTACTAACCACAAAACTTTTATATGGTAATGTAACTTAGATACAGTACATTATTTGATAGTTTTATCAATTTACAGTGAAGTGGAAAATTTATTTTAAAACATTATCTTTAAATGTCAAAATATCAGCCAATT
This sequence comes from Sinocyclocheilus grahami, assembly GCF_001515645.1. NCBI lineage: Eukaryota > Metazoa > Chordata > Actinopteri > Cypriniformes > Cyprinidae > Sinocyclocheilus > Sinocyclocheilus grahami. Next base: position 988,397 of record NW_015506027.1, read on the forward strand.
TGCATGCACCTATTCATTAAAGTATGTTTTGCTTTCACTAAAAAGAATGATATTAATTAAAATGTCTATGTAGTATTTAAAATGTTAAATTGCCCTTCAAACTTCAAAACCTGTTATTGTTATAGCAAAAATTTTGTTGTTTGCACTATAAATAAGAATACTCACTATCCAGAATGTGTTGTGGTGATATTTACTAGCTAAAGCCATTATTACACATACATTTTAAACTTACTTGTATGGAGTTGAAATAATGTAACACTAGGGTTAGATTTAGGGTTGACAACCATAAATAACTTTTTGCAAAGCTATATTCACATATTTATGATTTGGTAATTAGTCATTGAACCCATAGCCCATATTTGTTGACCATTAATGTGAACTAGTGGGGGAAATGCATCCCCCTATAGTGATTACAGCTCTGGTGCTTTGGGTCTGAAGTAGGAACATTTCTTGAAGGCAGTAACCTTTTCAAATGAAATGGAAAAACTCCATAAAATATGGAACAAATTGCACCATTTTCTGAAAATGGCTAGGTATTTCAGTCATTTTTTATATTCTTCTTTAGCATCATTAAGGTGGTATGAAAATTGTGTACCACTAGGTTGCCATATGGAAATAACTTTTGACGATGCCATTATTGTACATCTTTCCCCCCAAGGAACTGATATCAGTCATTTCGAATAATATAGTCATACACATGATGAGATGAGGTGAGAGAATTACCAATAATGCGTCATTTTGATTTAGAATAAAATAAAATTCCTCAAGCAATATGTGACCACCTGAAGAGTTATTTCATAGCTGAGACTGAAAACACAAAGCTGACTGCTGCCTGTTGAGAGTCCTGATGTGCATTTAGGCTATTATTTGAACCCTCTATCATTGCACTGCCATAAACATGCTAGTGCTCATGCTAGTGCTAGTGCTAGTGCTAGTGCTCATACACAGCAGTCACTGCTCTAATTAATCACTGTGTGGCCACGTGACTTGGGATGTCCTGGCATGGGTATTATTCACATACATACAGGACCTTGAGAGTAAAATTACTCTGTTCTTAAAAGGTCACGTAATGTACAATGAGGCAACAGCAGAGTACATTTACTTTATTATAATATAAGCTGATTAATCAGAGTGCTATTCACTGTAAAGCCTGATACATTGAATGTGCTTGTTTCCCTAAATTAATTAAGTAATGGTGTCTTAAATCTTTAAACTTGTGACATCAATTTTATCTGCGGTTTTATCAAAGAGTTCGCTTAACCATTTAAGTAAAGATAACTAGTAGCAAATAAACATTCACAATTTAAATAATTATTATTTCAGTGGAATTAGCGACACAGTCTATATTTGTATGTAATATTGGGCCAGTCACTGAACAAATTTGATTCTTCTTAAATAGATTTTAGTGCACATAAAGTTGCACTTTTGTAAAACATTTACTGTTCGCAAGTTGGCAAGTCTCATATCTCACCAAGACTGAATTTATTTACTCAAAAAATAGTAAAAACATGAACAAGTTTCATTTTTCCAATGAGTTTTTAGAAATAATTTGAATATGCTGATTTGGTGCTCAAAAATGAACTTATCACAGCTGTGATGTTTAATAATTTTGTGGAAACCGCAAAGTTTTTTCTTTATTATTATTATTGTTGTTGTTGTTGTTATTATTATAGTTTTTTTCAATGTCTTTACTCTTCCTTGTGATTAGGTTAATGCATCTAAATATTAAATTAAATTAAATAAAAAAATGGTAGTGTAAGTGTTCGTTCATTACATATTGACACACTATTTTTTTTTTACTTGATTACCTTGAGTTACTAGCACATAATTATCTCAAATCTTATTTTTTGAAGCAACAGTTGTTTAAGAAGAAATATTACTTTCAGTTATCATTCAAAATTTGACATTTCAAGTATAGTTTAATTACTCTACACACACACTTTATTATAGATACTTGATTGTTCTTAATAAAAAACACTGTAAATACAGTCATTTAATTATTACAAATTTCATTCACAGAGAAAGTGAGAGACTTGATGCCTTTAGCAGTGGAAAAGTTGACCTTCAGTGTGATAGACACCCTATTTATTACCCTAAATATATCCACCAATGATGAGAGAAGGAGAACAGACAAAGGGAACGGGGGGAAGGAGCATAACATACACAGTAAGGTACCGAACTGCAGACCATTAAAAAAAAACGAGACAGAGAGAAAATTTGTGCAGTTACATCCTGTTGTGCTCAAACATAACTGTGGCGTCCTATAGTCCAATATAACACAAAGGCAAACAGACACAAGTGTGTGCACAAACACAGTCCGCAGGATGCCTGCAGAGAGACAGCGCTGGATTTAGACTGATTACAGGTCTATTAAAACAAAAAAGAGAGGACTGAAATTACAGCCCATCTCCTGCTGAGCTTTAGACATGCTGCTTTTCTTTTCTTTGTGTTTTTCCTGTACATTCCCTTGTCAAATCCAACGTGAGCCGTCTCTTTTCCTTCATCCCCCATCTCTTTTCTGTTCACTCTCCTTCATTTTTACTGTGTGTGGCCATTTACTTCAGAATGGACTTAGACTTGCGTTGCGTCGAATCCAAATTATGTTATTTACCTCTTGTTGTGATGGTGCTCTGGAAACTGCAGCTCATTACATGGACTCATAGGGTGCTGGCGCTGAATTCACCCAGAGTTTCTCAGCCCTTTTTTTCCGAGCATCTACTCATTCCAAACGTTCCTATAGAGTGAAAAAGGTCCAAACAGTTGAGCTACTGAAGCTAGGGCAAATTAGTTTTGCAAATGAGTCCAAATCTAAATTGGAGCTATGTTCTAAAGCATACATATTTAATGCCCGAATGGCTCTGGTTGTTTGTAAAAAGTTATTGTGCTGTTGGAAGGGTCAGTCATATTTGAGGTTGGCTCATGATTTGGCAAGTTGGGAGACTTCCAGTCTGAAACTCAACTTGTTTCCAGCTATTACGTTATAAGATGAATCACTTTATGATGTGATAAAAGAGTAGTCCATCCAAAAAAAAAAAAAGATTCTGAGAGATTGTTTTTTTTACTCAACCTCAACTCAATGTTACTCAAAGCATGTAATACTTTATTTTATTCTGTAGAAAACAAAACGAGATTAGTTATTATATGTATTATTATATTATTATTATTATTATTATTATATGTATTATATACAGCTGTGGAAATAAATCTACATAGTTTATTCTTCCGAGCTTTCATTAAAAAAATTCACAAAATTCTGACCTGTCGTTGAAGTAAAACAATGAAAAGTGAGGGGGTAATTCTCATTATGAAATACATGTTTTTTTCTCTCTTGTTCACATTGGCCACAATTATTGGCAATGTCCTTTTCCCAAGATAACAGCTCTGAGTTTTCTCCTATAATGCCTAAAGAGCTTGGAGAACACCTGAAAGAGCAGAGACCATTCCTTCATACAGAATCTCTCCAGATCCTTCAGATTCACAGCTCCATGTTGGTGCTTCTTCTCTTCTGTTCACCCCACTTATTTTCTATAGGGTTCAGGTCAGAGGACTGGGACGACCATAGCAGAAGCTTCATTTTGTGGTCAGTTACACATTTTTGTGTTGATTTTGATGTTTGTTCGTGGATCTTTGTCCTGATGGAAGATCCAACCATGGCCCATAGATTTCTAACAGAGGCAGTCAGGTTTACAACATGTGGTAAGGGCTGTTCATTCATTCATTTATTTATAGGCTTTCTGACCCCAATACTCAACTAACCTCTGCAATTCTCCAGGTGTGATCTTTGGAGAGTCGTTGGCCACTCAAATTCTCCTCCTCAGCGTGCATTAGGCCAATATGGACACACGTCCTCTTCCAGGGAGATTTGTAACATCTTTAGTTGATTATTGATTATTGTCCTGATGGTGGAAATGGGGATTTTCTAAAATTGCTAAAAACTATTTAAATATGAATGGAATTATACTTTAGAGATATTTTACTCAGAATTTCTAGGCATGAACAACTCCTCCTTTCGTCAGTCAGAATTTGGCCTTCTGATTCTCCTTTGAATCCGACTAATTTCTAAAATGTTACATTCAATTATTGAACTTTTATGATATCTGCAATACATTTATTTCTGTTCTGTTCTGTTTACCCTGGGGGTTATTGATGCTCTCCCTGCTCTTATCCATGCTAGACTGCATGGATGCGCAGGGAGTTCTTCCCCAGAACAGAACCATACCACCATACACCAAACTGTATGCTAATTATCAGTCATCTTTGATGATAATGGTCCTGACAGAAATATTGAATGTTCACTGCCATCGCATTTCTTGAATGCATTTACCTAATTTGATATTATAATACTTTATTTCTGTTCTCTTTGATTTCTGGTACTGTTTTCAACTTATGTAGATGGATTCCAAAATTGTACACTTACAGTAACTTAAAGCTAGTAACTTAAAGTAGCATTAAAGCTTAAAAATGCTAAACAAAATAGTATATTTGTGACTAAATTTGTCACTGTGCATTTACATGCTTATTTTTGTTTTGTTTTGTTTTATTATTGTCAAGAAATTGTTCAGTTTAGGGTCGTGGTTACAGCTCAAATATGTGTATAAAATTCTAAAATGTACAAAAGCACTTATAAATATTATATGACAATTTTCTTGAGGATTGTTGTGTTTGTACAACTGTGGATATGTTAATACTTTTACGTTTTAGATGCTGTCCATGTGTCTAAATTATATATTATCTATTCAAACATGTTCACAGATGTGTGAAAATTTTGCATACAACTTTTGTCCTCTACCCACTGCTGTTGTATTGACAGCAAGTGGCTAAAAGGAGAAAAATAAATTGGTGAGATGAGAAAAAATGGAAATGGAGAATGATTCCTTGCCCAGAGCTTCTGTGCCTAGAGGACTGTTGGCTTGATTTATACTAACAAATGAGTTAAAATGGCCATAAATGCTGTGAGGACAAAGGCAATATTGCACCTAATCTGAAGTGTTCAGGCGCTAATGCTGTTTTAACCAAGCTGCTACTTATTTCAGGTTATTATGGAAGTGACAGGCTATTCATTTGGAGTCTAGTGTCTCCCTTGAGGATCTGGCACAGCGGAGAGGCGAACTGGCCTGCGGCTTATCGAAATGTGATGATGCTCAGTACGTTCACTTCATGATTTAAAACTGTGGTCAATCGGCCACTTATCTTTCACCACCTGTCTTCATTGTTGCTCTTCTAGAAGTGTGAAATAATCGCTGTTTGAAAAGATCCTCTCTGGGAGTTGCTGATTATGATGGCTATCTCTGATCAGATTTCTATCTTTTTGCCTGTTGGCAAGTTGCATGTTGTTGATTTCCGAGGCCTGGTTAGCGTTAGCTTAGGCTAATGGCACTGCATCTGGTAGCTAAACTTGGTGAAATTCTGAAAGGCCTGGGGGAAACAAATTCTGGGAATCGTCAGTTTATTTTTCTATTTATGATTCCACGAATGCGCCTCTTGAGAACAAAATGTATGGATAAGCAACTACAACACTACGCTAATGCCTAAGAATTATTTTGGGCTGGCTTTTCTGCAAGCATAGCAATAGTTCGTTCATTAATGGCTGAACATTTTGGAATAAGCTTTTTTTTTTCATTCCCTTCCGCTGTGCCTATGCGTGTGTGCAGACGTCTCACCGAGTATGAGATGGATTATGGTGAAGAGCTACACCTTGCATTACCATGCATTCTGCATCACACTGTTGTCTACATTTTGGAAGGATGGCATTTAAAAACACAGACGAAGACACAAATGTGCATCCAGCACCAGAGATTGATGAACTGGCATTGGATGAGAAGTTCTGTTTGTGGAAATATAATTAGCATCTGTTTGTATTCAGCAAAAACAGAAACGACCAACCCATTCAAAGGCTCTGAGGTAAATGAACATCCAAATGCACATTTAGACTGAGAGAATTTTCTCATGAGGTAATGAGCTGATTATAGATATAATTTAGAGTTTACTATTTGTGTCCGAGGAACTGAAATACAAGCTCAATGTGACAATGGTTAAACACATCCGTCCGATGCATGTGTACCTAGAAGGAAAATTAGTTAACAGTGCAGATTGAATGCACAAATGCCATTAAGTCTCCCTCTGATAGATATCTGACAGATATCAAATACTGATATATAATTTTTTAATATAAATTTGACTACTTGATCAGCATAACTTAATTATTTCAATTATTATATGAATAGCAATCATCTCAAAACAAACTTTCTTATTTTGTGTGGATGAAAATATGATCATTAATGTGCTTAAAGTTGCAGTTATTTTCATTAACCATTACTAAACTAGTAAAGTTTGCTAGTTAAGTAAATGTCATCATGCTCAGTATTTTTTTATTGTATTTATTAAAATTTATGTATTTATATATTTATGTATTTATTTATTTGCAGCAGTTTTATACCATTCATTATTTAAAAAAATATTTTCTGATTTATTTATTCATTGATTAATTCAATTAATTAAATTAAATTATTATGAATAGCAATAATTAAAAAAAATCTTATTGTATGTTTTGATGGAAATCTATTAACTAATTTAACATGCGTAAAGTTGTTTTTGATAACAATTAGTAAACTAGTAAAGTTTGCTTAAGTAAATTTCATCATTTATCATTTTATACAGAGTACAACATTATTTTATTATTTATAAATAATATTTCAATATAATTTTTTTTAAATGAGAGATTGCTTTGCAGAGTGATTGTTTCCCTGGGCTTTATTTTTTTCATTGTTTCTTTTTTTCTTTTTTACTTTTTCCAGCAGGGTTGGACATACACGTTTCTTATTATGTGTGTATTCTGCCATGTAGACAAACTAAAAAAGAGATGAACAAAACTGTAACTGTTCATCATAAATTCACACATTCATCTGTGACTTGACCTCCAATTTATAGTCTATACACACAGATAGCACTGTGTGGAATTGGTATAGATTGTGCAGGGTTTACTAAATGGGTTTATTAGTAACCAAAGTCATGCATGAGAGTGAAACAGCGGCCTTAATATCCACTGTTTTCTCCTGGGCAACTACACAGATTCCTATCAGACAGCAGCGAGTCTTTCTGGAATATTCAACTCTTTTACTTCCTCTGTTTGTCTCTGGCTCTCTAACTCCCTGCTCAGATGGACACAGCCGTCTTATGTCTGTTATCAGCTCTGACAGATATAGTCTGGGTAACAGCAGCCTTCCATCTTTTATCTCTCTCACCTTCACACCAGTTAACTCAGAGACCGTGAAAAAGCCCTTATACACACACAGTGTTGGGAGTAACGCTGTAATCTGTGCACTTTCTCAGTAACATAGTAGCGTAACAAAATGGTAAAGCGCTTTCCACTGGTTTGAACTCAACATGCAATTCATTGCATATAATCAAGAAAGCATTGTTCTACTACAGTCATGAGTTTGAATACACAATACTGACCAAATGTGTACCTTGATTGGACCATGAGTTACAGATAAAAGCATCTGTCAAATGCATAAGGTAAAAGCATGTTGCATTCTCAAAAACATAGATTTTTTTTCCTTTGTTCAAGCTGCTGATACTTTGTTATGGTTTTCAGTTGTTGAAGTACTAAAAGAGCTTTTGGGTGTCATATTTTATTTTTGTAGGTTTGTGAAGGTTGTAGTAGCAAGTCATTAGTTAATGTATGTGATTGTTTTTTTCTTCATCAAAAAATGATGTATAATAATTATGGAGAAGGTATATTCAGATCTACCTAAACAAAAGCAGGTCTACTTTACAGTGTATCCTCATATCTGCTCATTATTCTTTATGATGTTCTTGTAGTTCACACTGCATTAAAAGCTTGCTCACACAGAAGAGTATCGCCACCTTCTCAACATTATCCAGCATGTGTATGTGGGTATGGGTTAGTTCTTAATGCATTCAGTGAGCGTGTGTGGACTTTCAAGAGGACAAGTTAGAATCTCTTCCCCAAAAAGTTGTACATATCAGCAGTGTTGGCCACGAGCAATGTGCATTATGTACAGTAATCAGGTCATTTTTAGAACTTTTTATACTACTTATTTCAAACATGTCATGTAAATGCGGATTACATTTATGCATTTGGCAGATGCTTTTATCCAAAGTAATTTAAAATGGATTTGCATAAGTATACAAAATGCACACCATTTTATCTGTATATGTATTTCCAGGCCAGTATATACATGATGAAAATTAGCATAAAGATTCAGTAATTCATGTTACTATAGGGAGTTTCGTCAAGAAGATTACAGGATCTATGTACACATCCATAGAAGGATGGACAGCAAGCAGCAAGTGAACAGACAGTTCTTGAATTCCGTGTGTTAGAAGCATGGAAAATTAGCTAGCTAAAATACCTGAGTGACTTTGACAAGGGCTACATAGTGGTGGTGCGATGACTGGGTCAGAGTGTCTCCAAAATGGCAAATCTTGTGGGGTGTTCTCAGTACGCAGTGGTTAATACCTACAAAAGTTGTTCAAGGAAGGACAACCGGTGAACCGGCATCAGAGTAATGGGTGCCCAAGGATCATTGATGCACGTGGGTGTGAAGGCTAGACCATCTTGTCCAATTTCACAGAAGAGCTACTGTAGCTCAAATTGCTGAATAACTTATTGCTGGCCATGATAGAAAGGTTTCAGAAGTGCATCGCATGGAGCTTTGTAGCTGCAGACCAGTCAGAGTGCCCATGATAACTCTTGTTCACCACCGAAAATGCCTACATGTCATGTGAGTGTCAGTACTGCTTCTAGGGAGCCAATATCTTGCAGAGTTTAGCTTTAACCAGCTCCAACACACCTGCCTGGAAGTTTCTAGTGAGTCTGAAAACTTTGGCTGTGTCCAAAAAACTGGAAAATGCTGCCTTCGGATGACAAATTTAAAGGTAAGAAGGCTTGTTTGAATCCAAAGTTATCTTCACTTCCTGCCTCCTGAGATACCTTCATCTGGTTGATTTTTAAAGGCAGCATAGATCGCTGCCTTTGATATCCCACAATCCTGTGTGTTCCATTCCATGATGGTTGAGCAAAAAAAAATAAAAATGTGGCATCTAAAAGTTGCGCTTGGTGGTCAGTTTGTGTATAAATGTATGTTTCTCACCTAACTGCAGTTTTGATGTTATTTCTAGCGAGAAATCATTATAACAGTAAAAAAAAAATGTCACTTAGTTATCACCAAAGATCGTTCTATTTTGCTGTAGAAAATTAAACCGTTGTGCTGCCTCAGAAGTAGGGGTGCTCCAATTGATCGGCTACCGATCACTATCGGCCGATAGTCACGTTGGGATGTTTGATCGGTGGTCTCTAAAAAGGCCGATCTCAAAAAAAACGATCTCAAGCTGATGACGCTGCCGTGAGAGGTTTAGCATGACATGCAGCGGCACGTCTCAGTCTCTGTCCGGCGTGGGTAAAATAATTATAATGGTGAAGGTGAGGTACTCACAAATAGCGAGAGTGAATCACCGTGCGCACTCTCTCTTTCTCAAAATAGGCAAACGGCTTTGAATCACCACATTGCGTCTGTCTATAAGCGAGCTGCACGCTGCACAGTTGACACAGGAATTGTCACTTGCGCAATCGAGGCAGTGTCACATTGTCACTAAAGTTTATAAATTGCATTACTTTTTAATTCTTGCCAGCGTTTAACCATTCAGCGCTCGCATGCTCTCCCGGAGACCGTGCGCTCATGCACACTGGCAGCACACACACATAATGCCAGGTTCACACATACTCTGTTTGCAGTGCCTATGTGGTGTGTATTTTTTCCTCGCTCATGTTAACGGATTAATAAAGCGTGCACACTGCACACGGTTGCTGTCCGGCAGTGTGTTCCAGGAGCGGTGCATCTGCTACAGTGCAGAGATCATTTCCGCACCGAGTATGTTTGCTGCGATGCAAGCACTGAATTAAAGTAACAGCGCATTGTTTGCAGTAAATCTGAACATGAATTGACACGAAAATGTAGTAATTACACCATAAATGCATATTATTAATGTCTACTGTTTCACAGTCAACACATATGGCTTTTTGGCTAGATTTAAAGGAAAAGAGCCCTTAGATAAACAAGGCAATAATAGATGGCACTCGTGGAGTTAGGAAGTTCGTGATAACATAAGAAAAGTAGTTTAAATGTTTTGCCATTTGCTTGAGCAACTTAATATATAAATCTAGAAGTAAATTCAAAAGTAAAAAGCATTGAACAATGTGTTGCTTATATTTATTGTGTTTAAACATGTCTGTGAAAGATTGTATTACTGCACTGTGTAAAAAAAGAACTGTAATGCTGAAAAAGCATTTTCAGTGACAATGTTTGGATTTGAAATCAAAATAATGGATAAATGTTGTGTTTGTGGTAAACAACCACGGATCAGTAGCGGACTCCTGTGTGAAAGCACAATGAGAGTCCGTGCTGCTTGCCCTCTCACAAGAGACACCTAAAAGGGGAATTCCCCCCATTTTCAAAAATGAAATTCAGGCCCTGAATAAATGTCTAAAAATCCTGATTGGAGTATCACTATAAATAGTTATAAATGATTAACAAAAAAAAAGATCGGTATCGGTGATCGATATCGGCAGATACTGCTTTCTGTGATCGGTGATCGGTCTCAAAAATCCTGATCGGAGCACCCCTACTCAGAAGCATGTCCGAAATCAGTTTTGTGAGGTACATTTGCACAAAAGCTGCCCCTTATGAAAATTAACCATGGTTTTACTACAAATAAAACCAAAAAAAAAAAAACATGGTTACTATAGTTAAACCACGGTAACCACAATTAAACATTAACAGCGGTTTTGCTACACTAACAATAGTTTAACCATGGTATTTGTAGTAAAACTGTGATTATACAAATAGTAGTCAATATGCCAAAAACCATGGTGACTACACATTTACTACAGTAAAACCATGGTTAATTTTCATAAGGGCCTGGAAAAAAGTCAGCTCCCTAGGTTTACGGCAGCCCATGATTTCTTTGGTTCAGGTGTGTTTAATTAGAGTTGGCGCTAAACTCTGTAAGACAGTGGACCTCCAGGAACTGGTTTGGACACCCCTGCACAATGAGAAGAAGACAAGCCAGTGGAGGCAGTGTTATGCCCTGGGCAGTGTTCTGCTGGGAAACCCTGAATCCTGGCATCCATGTGGATGTTACTTTGATACATACCACATTCCTTAAGATTGTTGCAGACTACATAAACCCTGTCATGGCAATGGTGTTCCCTGATGGTAGTGGCCTCTTTCAGCAGGATAATTCACACTGTCACGTTGTTGAGGAATGGTTTGTGGAACATGACGAGCTGTTGTCTTGACCTCCAAATTCCCCAGTCCGACTGAGCATCTATGGGATGTGCTGGACCAGCAAATCTGATCCATGGAGGCCCCATCTTGGAACTTGCAGGATTTCAAGAATCTTCTGCTAATGTCTTTGTACCAGATACCACATGACATGTTTAGCGGTCTTGTGTGGAGTCCTTCCCATAATGCATCAGAGCTGTTGTGGCAGAATGAGGACCTACTCAATATTAGGCAGGTGGTTTGTAGCAGTGTGATGATTCATCACCAAAAAACACCTAAAGTTCATGAAAAATAAATGAATAGCTTTTCTAAGAGACTTTTCTATAATTATTTCCCACACAGAGATAAATATTCTTTCCCTGAAGTTATCCCCATGAAGCCCATTCTTTGTCATATTAATTGATTTAGCAGTGGTGCACATTGCCAAGCAACACAAGTTCTGATCAAGCAAGAGAAGATTAAAAACAAACACAGCACTGTGATGAATAATTGAAATTGCGACATGGTCTTTAATTAACATTCTTTATTTCAGCGCCAAGATGTATTGTGGCCAATTTATCTGAAAATTTGATAAACATATCCATCAAATAAAAAGAGTGGTTGCATTTTAATATGGGCGTCTGTGGTTCAATGAGCCAGTCCGTGATGTTTCTTGGGTTTAATTAGACTCCATTCAAACGCGGGTACTAATCAACTCGCAGTTGGAGTCTTCCCTTGTATCACCATGGAGCCAGAGAGCATTCACACCCCAGAGCCTTTAAAACACAACCACAGTAAGGCGTGTAAAAAATTAGTTCCTACAAATTTGCCGTTCACAATCCTTCCAGCCAGAAGAATTACTTGGAGCCCATTCAGTTAAAAACTCATGGTAATTGTGCATCTTGGCTTCTTCTTTGGCGCTTGTCAGAAATATAAATGTGCTTGTGAATCCTAAAGTACGGACGCTAAATTGAAGGATATTTGAAATTATTTCGGTTATCTCTCCTCAGCACTTGTACATATGCTTCAGCCTGCCGCTTTGCTGTACGTTTGAGTAAAAACGCTCCCTCTTATGGACTCTTAGGCACTCTCTCCATTCATTTACATCCAGTACCTCTTAGCTAGTGGTCGAGTGACTCTAGTAAACAAGAAGATGTAAACTCCTCAAGAAGTTTGCTTTTGAAATGTAGCCTTGTTACAGGAAGTGGAGTCACTTTCTCCTCTAGAAAATAAGCATTTATTAGTGGCCAGAACTCTGGACAAACAGTAATTAAGCGCTGAATTGACGTTTTCAATTCTGCTGGCTCAATATCTTGATATGCACAACAATACATAATCACATTTGGACAATATGTCTCTTCTAATCCTAAGTAGTTTTTAATTTATGGTTTCCTTGAGTACTCTCATAAATCAGAAAGCTTATTTTAGTGTAAGCCAGCAATGGGGAATGAGGCCTTGGCTCTTTTCCACAAACGGTGTGATAATGGTGCGCTTATGTACTGCTGTCTTTCTTTTTTTCTATCTGGAGGTGTGGGTATTATCCAAGGGGTCAAGGTTTGGCTGGTTTTGCATGGCCTATTTATTCCCTGCTGGTAGATGCCATAAGTACACCATCTGCCTGCAAAAAAAGCATCACTGTCAAGGCCATGTTTAATCTTTTTCTACAAACTGTACATCTAAAAGTATTTGTGGAATCTGGCCAATTTTGAAAAAAAATTGTATTTTTCACTTTAATATTATTTTTTCCAATTAAAATACAAGTGCATTCATTCATTCATTCATCCTTACTTTCTAGCATATATTATAGATATTTTATCTGGCTGCAGAACTAGTGTGCATGAGTAAAGATGGCATATTTCAACTATGGCAATTTGCCAGCAAAGCAATTGCCATTGTGATGAATGGGAATGCTAACGTATGGCTTTCTCCAGATATTGGAGACCTCCTTGGCATTATAACTTAGCGTGTCTGTCTTTTCTTCTTCACCTCTCCTTACCTAGTCCTTAATGTGAAGGATTTTCTTATATTTGCAGGGCTGATTGCACATGAACAGAGTTCAAACGTATGACTACTGCTAATTGTAAGTTGAGCTTTTGCCCCCTTGCTTTCATTTTCTGTCCTAGGGAAGTGTTTAGGTCTCATCTGCTCTTCATTTTGTTCTCATGGTGGAAACATGATGTTATGCTTAGCACTACACTGTTGGGGAAGCCTAAAAGTATACTGACTAAAAAAAAGGTATGCAGTTTGCATTAATATTTATGTTTGTGTGATTATTATATTATATTATATTATATTATATTATATTTATTTTGAATTCATCATCAGCGCTTCCTTTAATATGATATTCAGCTTAGGGCACATCCTTAATGTGTGCATTGTGTGTTAAAGGTTACACAGTTTGTCAAAAAAACACATAAACTATATGACACATTGAATTAAACCGAGTTGCATCTAAAATGGGCTTTTTATTTACTTTTGATGTGCTTCCAAATAGGGATACAAATAATGGCTAAATCAGAAGCCACTTTTTGCCATTGTAGCTTCAAGTGTTGCACTAGAAGAATAGGCAAATAAATTAACAACACACACTTCACTGTTAATTATTATTAATTAGTGTTGAAACAGCTTAGTGTGTTGTTAAGGCTGAACTACTTGTCTCACAAATGCAGACCTTTGCATATTACAAATGTTTTTCATACATTATAGTGACAGGAAAGTGGAAACACTTACAGTAAGATATTGCGTCTAGTTCATGTCTCGATAATACTGATAGTAACCAGTGATCAATTATTTGAAACTGTGTCATGCATTGGGTCAGTCCATTATGGAAATCTCAGTATGATTTTAAAGGTATGTGTATGCACATCCCATTCTACACATTAATCACTACTATATGTCTCGGGCATGTGGACAATGTCTGTCTAGCCTCCAAGCACATAGAGAATGCCTCATTCATTGTCAGCTGCCCTACTAACAGAATAATCTATTTTTGTTTTGTACCAGTCCTGACAGCTTTTTCTGAAGCCTGTTCTGATTTATGGATCTCTATAGTTTAGTGTGTTTTGGATCTTTTCCTCTGGAGGCCAATGTGTAGCGCGTGCACACACACACACTACACACAAACACACACACACATCCTTCAATCTCCACAGAGTCTGAGAGTGTCTGTCTCATCTCTTTAAATCACCTAGATCCCACCACACACACACACACACACACACATTGAATGAAGGATGAAGGATGGCTTATAGGCAGAAACCGAGATTTAAAGACATGAGATTTAAAGCTAAACAACCTGAGTTTACTATATGCCTCAAGGTGATAAGAATTCAATTATTTTAAGAATTCATCAGCTGCTAATTTTTTTCTACTCATCTCGTCTTGACTCAAGCAGGCGTGGGTGTATTTATTTATCTTCTAATACATCTGCAAAAAAGAGCCGAGACCCTGAGGTGAGATAATAATAATCTGTTTACATGTCTGATTAACACAGAAATCTGCAGAGTGTGAAGAACAGCAGAGAAAAGTATATCTGCTAACCGGGGCTTTCCCTCCAAGCGCCATCAGTCCCACCGCCAGTGTCAACAGTTCTCCTGAAAGGTGAGACTTCACTGGATTACTTAAGAGAGCTGTCCTGCATCTCCATTGCCCTCTTATGGTTGTGACCAGAACTACAGCATTTGTCCGATGCCACTTTTCCCTTTACACTTAACCATTTACCAATAGCCTCTCCTGTAATGCATCTTAAACCAGCTCCTGATGTAGTTTGAGCAATCGGATTACAGTGTGGATTGCTCCAATGCATCTTAGCTTTACCCTTATCAGATCACTAAACAATCAGAGCAAGATAAATGTGCTAACTTGGAGTAAATGGCCCCCAAGATTTGCAGGTTCTCTCACATGGGTGACATTGTGAAAGCTGGTCTTAGATCAAGGGGAATGGGCAATTTAGAGCTTATGATGTAGAGCAGAAATGCCATGAACGAAATTAGCACAGCAGCAGCAACATGTCCCTTTGTTTCTTCAGTAGCACCACTATAGCACCTACAAGTTGATGTTGCCTAAGATTAGGATCGCTTTATTTAGGCCGCTAAATCTCTTATTTCTGGCATATTTCTGTGCAACAAAGTTTCTATCTAGCAGCATTTACAAGGCAGTCATGTCTCCCGTCGCTAGTTGAGGCCATTTATCTCCTTGAAGAGAGCTACAACAATTTGATGACTCAGGTCTGCCTTTTGCTGCCTGATCTCTTGTTATGTAAGAGTGACTGAATGTAGTGTAGGGATCAGAGGAAAACTATTAAAATGCCATCTGGTGTTCTTCACTGAATCATCCTTTCTCATGCTTCAGTTATTGTTATGAATGCCCACATTTAACTGCAGTATTTATGTAAATTAGCAGTGGGTCGCCAACCAAAAATAGGTCGCAGGTCTGTTCTGAAAGGGTTATGGACAGAGTACATTAAATACACCTTCACTTGTGAAGATAATAAATATGAGTCTAAAATCACATAACTTTGAGACACATTAAAAAATGTCCTAAATAGTATGAATGTGTGTAGTATGAATTCAAATATGGATATAGTCATGTGAACCTAGGCATCAGCGTCGCTTCACTGCCATTCCCGGTTTTTCTTTCCATGGCCTCATGGGATAGTAAAGTGTCCATTAGGTGTGTTTTTCAGAATCTCAACAGAAGTAGAGCGTAATTTTTGCCTACCTTTATGAATACTGTGAATTTAGATGTACTGCTTATTTAAAGGTCACATATTTTACACCTTTCTGGAGTTTTATTTTAAGTGTTGTTGTCCTTAAGGATATACATTTGTGGTATAAGTACCAAAAACCATCTCAATCTATTTTTACAGCTCCTCTCTCAGGAGCTCTGCAAAGAACAGGTTGATTTTGGCCTGTCTAATTAATATTCATGAGCCTCTCTTCTGATTGGCCTGTTTTTTCTGTTTTTTTTCTGAGCACGGCCAGGCCAACCACAGGTAACTAGGGTCATGTATCCTTTAGCCTGCTGTGACTTGGTGATACACACAAGTAAGATAAATAGAAACACCGCTAATGATGGTCACTGCTGAGGGAAATGTTGTCCGGCCTTACATGTTTGAGCCGAACTCAGACCCCGAATTGGCGACGACAGGAGACAACCAACCACCTCCTCAAACGCGCTTACAACAGGATGTTTCAGAATGGTAATTCATGTTTTTTTTTTTTCAAACACTGAATGCAGTAAATACAAACCTGACCAGCCAAGCGTTTGCGATTATGTGAACTTGAAGAGACTTGTACAAATGCAGATGGGTGACATGAATGGAAATGATTCCAGATTGGCGATGTAGTATTTGGTTTCTGTATTCTGTACTGTATTATTCTGCGCTCAAACCTGCCAATCTAAAGGATCAAACGCCGTGTATGGCGTTTGAGGTAATTTGTGAATTAGCATAGACTTATAGTCTAAATAAAACAATTTGCAACTGTTACTATTATTACACTTGTATACAAGACTTTGTATTATGCTTGTTACAGAGTGTGTGACGTCACGTGCACTACCGCCGGTGGCGAGGTTGTCACGGCGACCGTCACAGCCCTACTGTGCAATGATGTCGTTTCCTGACATCCAGACTGAACAGCGTTTTCTCGACATGTTTCTGTGTTGTTGTTACTCAGCAATGGCATGGATGCCATGTTGTCTGGGGGTTTGGCAAAAGGAGAGTGGGACGGTGGGCAGTGCTCGGGGTGGTGACTAAGTAGTTCTGACGTCACCTTTTTTACGGAAGTAAAAAATTTATGGAGGCTGTGTGCATTTGACTGTGGATTGACTGTTTTGAAACTTATATGGTAGTTACATAGCACCTAGACCCCAGTTATCATGAAAAAAGCCAGGAAATTTCAGTTTTGACAATATGGGACCTTTTATGAACTGTTATTCAATTACTATATAGTAGGGATTCGGATATAGAGATGGTTCGTATCGACCATAATGTGTTTTGTGTAGTGCTCTACTGCTGCTAAGAGCGTGAAATCTTAAAAAAAAATTACGAAATGTTGGTTTTGTTTTGGGTTCAGTCTTAATCTCTCAGCAAATGTATACACCCTTTTGGGAAGAACACAAAATGCAGACAATGAAAGGAAAAGGAATTCACAATATTGTATTTCAATAGTGTACTTGTTATTTTGCAAGATCTGTTTTTACCCCCTCAAACAATAACAGTTGTGATGTTGTTTCTGTTAAATGCGAGTGTACTCATTAACTGAAATGTTATGTTCATAGATTATAATGAGATGTTATTTTAGTCAGGGTAAAATATTGACTAAATTTAATAACTGTTTTCTCTACAAAAACAGAAAATGACTAAAACTGTGTAGAAATGAATACTGGTTGCACAGTCATGTAACAAAGCCAAATGAGAACCCGATTTGTATTGTCAACTTTAGTTTAAAGATGATATTACTTATTAACCTTTGAACTAAGGTCCCATTAGAAACCCCAGCTTTAGCATTCCCAAACCTGACAAGCATGGAAATTCATTCTGGTCTAATCTGGTCAATAGGGAAGAGAAAGTACAGCACATGGTCAGCGTCCAGCTGGTGGGTCCGGTCAAGCAGCTCTCGTTCCCCCCTAAAGACCTCCCTAACAGTTCCCCAGTCTTCACAAACCACAGATTAGCTCCAATGCCACAATTAACTGGCAGGGGAGGGATGGGACGAGAATGATTTAAAACCTGCTGGCTTCTCTCCCGCTGGCCCTGCAGACACCACACGTTTACCACATGGTGAAATGAGAGCGCACTGTGCCTGCCTCCATCCTCATCCTTCGATCATCCAAGGGGGTGGACCACCTTCCTGCCACATTATGTTTAATTACCCCTGGCCTCCTACGGTAATACCCAGAATACTCATTGGCACCCTCTTATTCACCCTGGTTTTTCTGGACCCCCCCAGGAAGAATGAAAGATTTGTTTTGTGTTGTATGTCCCATGAGACAACAGATGACTTTGTTTGTGTTGTGGTGTGGTGTGGCTCCTCAGTGTGAGTAGCTAGATTTATATCTCTAATAGGTTAAGGAGAAAGTTAAAGGGAATTTATGAAAATTGTCACCATTTACTCATTCACTCAAGGTTAATCTTCGAAACACAGATTAAAATATTTTTAATGAAACCTGAGGTGATTCTGTCCTTCCATTTAAAGTCCAAGTAACCAACTTAAAAGATCCAAAAAGGTGATAAAGGTGTCTTTAAATGAATCCATATAGGTCGAGCAGTTCAATCCAAATCTTGAGAAGAGATCTGATCATTTATATGATAAATAGATTTAATTTTGTTGATTGTGTGTCTAAGCTTTGGTTACCTGGACTTTTATTGGAAGGACACAAACCTCTCATTAAAATATATATATTTTTTTTTTTTTTGGAGATTGAGCAAACAAAGTCTTTATAACCAAATGGTTTGTAATTACATGAGTAAATGATGACATAATTTTAATTTTAGTGTGAATTATACAATGTTCATAAATCCACTGAGAGTTTTGTTTCTGTAACCCTACAAAAATGGAGTTTGGAAGATTTGTTCCTCCTACTCTCTGATTTAATTTCTTTTTTTACACTCTTTATTGGTCCCACAATTCTGCTCTAGCTGCCCTTATTACACACCTTGCACCCCATAATAAGCCTTTCCACCATTTCCATGGGCAGCTAAATAAATCAGGACCCAGGAGAGCCTGTAACAATCCCGAAGCTGCCTGTCCGACCCACAACAGTCCAATTAGCAATGTTGGGTTGGTGCTGATCCAGCGGTCCCAGTTGGCTGCATGGCATTGGGGTCATGAGGAGCAACACTATGGGGGCATGCAGGACAGATTAGAGAAACTTTCACCTCACAGCAAAGAGTCTCGAGCAGAATTCACTGGGTCTAGTCCACTTTAAGTAGGGAAATACTTAAAGTGGACATGATGATGAAAGGACAAAATATGGTACTTGTTGCTTTAAATATGGTCTCAACACTTTGATTAAATGTATTTCAAAGGGAAAGGCATTTTAGATTGAGTAAAGAAGAGGTCTGACTGCAAATGTCAAATGAGATGAACTACAATCCGAAACAGACACACACCTCACATTCACAATGTCTTTTAGAATGTATAACTTTTGCTCCTTATGTATTTGATAGATAGAGCAATTTGGATCAAATGGCACGTTGTCTCTATGAGAACTGATATGGTTTGACTCTTCTCATTTAAAAGTAATTATACTATGATATTGTTTAATACAGTACTTGATTCTGATTGGTTGACTACAGAGACCCAAATCATTAGAAAAACTGATGCAGTAAATAAATTAAGAAATCAATAAATCAAGTGAGAAAGAAATGAATTGAAAAAAGAGAGACAAATCAAATAATTATTCATTAGCGAAGATCTGATTATCCAAAATAATTAATGAAAACAGATAAGCAAGTTGAAATACAATATTGTTGAATATAACATGTAAAAATGATAAAAAAATGAAAATAGTTATTAACCACATTATTTCCAAATGGTTACAGAACGGACTGGACTGTTCTGAAAGATGATGTTCACATGTAAATGAGGAAACCATTTTCAATAATAAATGCTTGATATCAGTTATTCCTTACCTAAAACCAGTTTCTTTAATTTTTTTATGGATTTTGCCACTTTTTAATCTACAGAGGAAGTAGAGAAAGGACTGTGTTTTGTTTTGTTTGTTCAGAACGTTCTGTGGTATGTATCTCTCAAAATTTTACATGGCTAATTGATTCGTTTTGGTTGAGGGCCGAGGTCAATGTCGATGCTTGTATTGATTGTTTGGAGGTTCTTTCTTCTGTCAACTCCACCCTTTCTTGATTTAGTTGATAGTAAACTGTGTGAGTGTGTATGTGTGTGAGCGTTTGGTTGATGTTGGCAGCCTGAAGACAGAATAGTGGTAATCCTTTTATTAAATGCTCAGATGGAATCAGATGACTTTTGCTCCCTCTGGGCTAATCTCCATCACTATGGCCAAATCATTAAACATGAGAGAGAGAGAGGGAGGGATGGAGAGAGACAAACATCTGAAGGTCAAATCTATTCAGGCAAAGTGTACATAGACCTACAGTACAATACTAACACACACACACACACACACACCCCAATATGTAAAGCAGTCAGATGCGTCAGAATTGGTTCTTTAGATAGGAAGCGACTGTTATTTGAGCTACATTTCTCCTATACCATATGCTCATGCTTCACTCTTTTAACAATATGAGTGAGTGAATCAATCTAATTACATTCCATTATATCAAAGAAATCCATTTGTAAGTGTCGGATCTGGTAGAAATGACTAGCCAAGGTAAGGTAAGGCAAGTTATATAGCACATTTCTCACAATGGAAATTCAAAGTGTCATACGTAGGCCTAATTAAGAGAAAGGGAAATAAATATGTAGAAGTTCAAATTATTTAAGAACATAAAAATTAACCAGAAATTGAAATGTAATTTAAAATGGATTAAAATGAATAAAAATGATTGCAGCGTTTTCACAATGTATCGGTCTGAAGTCACTAAGCTATTTATAAAGTAGTAAACTTGTTTTAAATTTGATTCTACATGTAACTTGAAATGAGTGTTAGACCCAAGGATAATATTCTTACAGCCTATTACACAATGGTGTATTTGACTTTGAGAGCGATTTGGTAATTTTCTTCAAGCAATGAAGAATTACTTTACACACGTCACCTTTAACATAGCATTCATTTGTTTATGTCTTGCAAGCACACTTGAGTGAGTATTTATGATTGAGACCTTGAAACCTCACAAATACAACATTAACGGTCACTAAATATGCACAACCATTTCTTTGTGAGTTGTTTCTTAATCAGCAAGACCATTTTAATTATGTGATTAATATGGTGATCACAGGATACAGACTTTATAATCCAACATCATAAATCATCAAGAGCACAATAAGACTGTGTGCGCCACGTCGTGAACAATACATTTAGATATTATCTGAACAAGATAAGGGAGGATAAAAGAGGGTGGAGAAATCTACCACTAATCTAATTCTACAAAGAACACAATGACATTTTTCATTTAAGAAAATAAACAAACGCATCAGCGCTCAGTAAGAGGAATAACTGATGCAATTAGTAAAGAGAATGTTTTGATAATTAAATTTGCCACACAAATCAAAAGAGGGGTAGAGAAAGAGAGAATATGACGACACATGATGTCTGTTTAGTTGAGCTTATAGTCAAATGGAACAGATGCTCAGAAGCCTTTCCTTCCTCTCTCTCATTTTTTTTATCTTACAAACACACTCAATATATACAGGGTATGTGTGTGTATGAGTTTGAGTTTTTAGTTTTAAATTGGGGAGAAAACTGAGTAAATTTCAGAATGCTTGTTAACCACCTTTTGAAGACGTTTGCAAAGGTAAAACCCATTAGTAAATAACTCACTATTTGAAAAGCTCATACCGTAAAATGGCTAGATCATGTGTTGTCAAAAGGTTTGTCAGGTTAGATTAATGGAATGGGTATCATATAGAACAGGGCAGTAGTTTTCAAACTGTGGTATGTGAAGCGAATGTCTTAGTATTCACACTAATAAAACTGATGATTAAAAACACACATATGACATGATAGAATATTTATGAAAACTTATTTCAATAATGAATAAATGAATGAAATTTAAAAGCAATTTAGTCGTGTATAATATGTTTATTATAGTGTATTATAGTGTGTATTATAATATAATATAATATAATATAATATAATATAATATAATATAATGCATAAATATATTTCTAATGTCTATAGTATTTATAATAACACATTTCAATAATTAGCATGTGGAAAAACCAAAATAAAATAAGAAAAAAAATTACTAAAACAATAAATATTATTCATTGAAATAAAATAGCAGTATTTTTTTTGAGAGTATGGTATGTTTTACAAGAAAATACTAATTCAGTATATATATATATATATATATATATATATATATATATATGGCATTTTCACTGTCCCACAAGATAAAAATGAATATAATTTATATTGTCGTTATTTTAAATGCAGTAAGTGGTTAAACATTTATTTGTCCTACATGGACCTGTTGTTATAAAAGCTGCAGTGTTATTCGATTTTTTTAATTGTTGAGCCAAATTTCTAAATTGTCCTATGGGTGTGACTGTCTCAAGCATGGTTCAATAAATTACAACTTTTATAAATGAAAAAGAAAAGCATAAAAATGTTAATAAATGCCTTCGGCATAATTGTGTCTATTTTAGTAAATGACAATCATTTTTTTCATCCATATATTTCTGAAAACATAGGAACTTGATACATTTTGTCTCTAAAAACCACATCCTCTGGTGTGACACCGTAACATACTGATTGACTAAGAGACTGAATTTTGTTGATGAAAATTATTTTTTGTTTTGTTTAAAATACATGCTGTGCATGCTACATGTGTGTGTGTGTGTGTGTGTGTGTGCGCGCTTGTGATGCAGAGCGAACTTGCAGATTAATGATATAATAAATGAAAGGGACCTTAAGACTCTTCAATTTCAAAAGTCTAACGTGGAGAAAAGTAGTTGTGTGTGTGTGCGTGTGAGTCAGGCTGCTCTCAGCTGGCCCTGATCCAAGAGTGTAGTGGCCCAGAAGACAAGTCCTCTTATCTGGGTAAGTGCTGTGGGCTGGTGTGTGTGTGGATGCATCTCCAGAATTATCCAGATAGGACACGCAGGTTTGACAGCTCCAAACCTAGTGGTTTTAGTGTGGGAACCGGCTCTATCCACACCTTTGTGTCCTGATGTGGATTTGTCCTTTGCAAGGTTGACGGCCTGTGTATAATTTGGATGTGTGTGTGTTTCTGTTTCATGAGTTTCCTAGTTGTTTACTTGATTTGTGTGTATACAATCGAAGTTTGTGTTATGTGATATCTATCATGTCCTTGTGCAATTGACATTTCTGTGTGTGAATAATCTGTGTGTAGTTGTGTACATGCGTTGCTCTGGTTTTGCTGGTGTTTCAACCTGGAGAGCAATGATGAGATACATTGCCAGTGGTGAAATATTGATTTAAAGCTTCCATTAAATAGTTTGACATAAATTGCCTTTCATATTTGTAATCTATTCTTCCAGATTAGTTAGACTGTAACTTTAACATGTATGTTTTGCTGTCAACTTTTTAAAGTTCACTAGCATAGTGATGGCCTCATATGTCACAGGCTAAACAGACTAAACACCAAAAAAACATAATTTGATTTAATCTTATATCTAGAATCCTATTCCAAGATTGTAGCTAACTGGCTTTGTACACATGTGGGATGTGTCTATGCAGGATCATAATTAGTGTGTGTGTGTGTGTGTGTGTGTGTGTGTGTGCGTGTGTGTGTGTGTGTGTGTGTGTGTGGATCCCCTTTCGATTCTCATCAGAGCAAATCAGTAGTCTCTCCAGGGACAGGGCTCAGTCTGATCCCAGGCTCAGCTGGCCTCTCTGGGCTTCATCTCTCAAGCAGGTGTCCTCATGTGCTGGAGCCTGTTCTCATCAGCCTCTCACAAACTAAAGGATTCAGAAAAACCTGCAAGACCTCAGGGGAAGACTCAGGAAGCTCTGCCTGGGAGAAACATTTTCACTGTGCATTGGACATTAAGTTTTCTGGAAACTTTGCAAGTCTGTGCAATCATATGTCAAAGGTAAGATCATTCAGTTTCTTACTGGGTAGAACTTTGGGGAGCTGTCCATTATAAACCTATGATTAAGGATACTATACCTCAATGAAATTTTTTTTTTTTTTAATTGTTACATAAATTTTTTTTTTTCAAAGTGCAGTTTAAAAGATGTTTTTTTTAATTCAGAAATCAAGTAATTTAAATTTCTATTTATTTGACCATTTCTAATTTATTTATATACAGTGCACTGAGTGCAGTAATCATTCTCACATACAGTATATATTTGTTCCAATTAATTGATAGTACAGTAGCACATTTCAATAAAAAAAAATATTAAAATAAACTCAATTTAAATGAAAGGGATTCATTTATAGGACTTAGTATATCCAAAATTTAACACAAATTATAATGTTTATATACAAATTAAATTATACCTTTTTTAAGATAGTAATACTATTATGCATCAAGAATGCATTGTGCATTTTTTTCCAAATAAATAGCTTTTTTTCCCACAAAAATATTAAACAGCACAAACATTTTCAAATGTGAGTATTATTAGAAATGTTAATTGAGCACTAAATCAGCACATTAAAATGATTTCTGAAAGAACGCATATACGACTGAAGACTAGTAATGACTGCTAAAATTCAGTTTTGCCATTACAGAAATAAATAATTAAAATATCTCAAAGTATAAAACAGTTCTTTCAAACTGTAATAATGTTTCTTAATATTACAATTTTTACCATATTTTTGATCAAATACTTGACTCATTTGATCAAGACTTGGCGAGCATTAGAAACTTATTTAAAAAATATAAAAAATCTTACAAACACAGTAGTGTTCATTCACTCATGCTGTCAACACTTTATCCGAAGCATCTGTAAAAAAAATAATAATAATAATAAAAAAAATAAAATAAAAAACAGGGAAGACTGTAAATAAATCATTCATTCATTCCAGAAGTTGTAAAATAAAACAGCTAAAACACTATCATTGGAGTATGATTTTACAAGTAAATACTATTTCAGTCTTTCTACTTAAAGATTTTGTTTAATTCCATGTTATTAGTCATTTCTTTATAATTAACTGTGAGATTTATTAGCAATTTCTGAGTACATTTTTATTTATGTATTTATTTATTTTTTATTTGTTTCAGTGTTGAATTTCTCTTTTTTAGTTGGTTCATTAATTCATTAGGAAATGTTCATTTTCCTAGCTCTTTGAAATGGAATTAGCAATTCCAATTCAACTCCATTCCGGAGTGGAATGACAGAGCAGTAGTGTGTTATATGGTGTTGGGGATGCTGAGATGTGTTCTGTCAGGCCTGTGGTGCTGTAGTTTCATGAATGTTGTGGTCTACCGCTCTGCTTTGCCCACTCAACCACACAGTCATCACACACAGCTGTTGGCATTAGCCTGCTAGCGTTGTTCCAGAGGTCCATAATTATGTGTGAATGTTTGAGTGTTTATTAGTTTCAAACGAGGCCCACACGGGATCTGTGCACAGAACTTAACAGAAACATCCACAGAATTGAAACACCTGTTATTCACAGTTCTACACTTCCCCCAGCCCTTGTGTGTTTGTTTATTAAATATTTGTACAGATTTGATTAATGCCTTCTGCAATAAGTGTGTAGTACTTATAGCTTTATTTAATACAATTCTAAATCCTTTAAAAGCCAAAATCAGTGTAGAAAAATGCAGAAAAGTACACACATTCTGTCTAGACCTGCTCATAATTTAGTGCCTAACTAAAGAAGCTATTATAGTCTATCAATATGCCTTTAACCCTGTTCCAACCCCCAGTGGGTTGTTTAATGTCTTCTAAGGCAGCAGCAATATACCCAAAATGGAACCTCATAAGTAACTGATATGAAATGCCCTCTGTGGGCAGTGGGCAGGAACTCAGTTAACTCACACAAACGCTGCATAAATAGCTTTTCTTATATGGAGTAGATTTGTATACTAATATTTTTCAGTACTCTGTAAATAAATATATATTCTGTTTAAAAGTTTAAGGTTAGTACATAACTTTTATTCAGCAAGGCTGCATTCAATTGATGACTGTAAAGACTTTTATAATGTTATAAAAGATTTGTTTTGCAAAAAAAAGATGTTCTTTAGAACTTTATATTCATCAAAGAATCTTAAAAAAATGTTTTGAACGTTGAAATAATGCATGTTTCTTGAGCACTAAATCGGCATGTTAGAATGATTTCTAAATAGCGCAGACTGCAGTAATGGCTGCTTAAAATTCAGCTTTTCATCACATGGATAAATTATATTTTAATATATTTTAAAACTGTAAACATTTCATTTAAATTGTAATACGATTTCACAATATTACATTACTGTTTTACTGCATTTATGATCAAATTGATAGCCTTATTGAGCATGAGACTTTAAAAACATTAAAAATCACACCAACCATAAACATTTGAACAGTAGTTCAATTAAATAAGAATTACATTTTCAAAAATTAGTTTGATTTAATTACTCTAAAATTGTCAAGTGTTGTAACCACCAAGAATTAAAAACTATATATATATATATTTTTGTTCTTTCATAATAGATTCTGGGAATCCATTATCCATGAAGGATGCATGTGACTTTACCTTACAGTAGATTTTAGCCTAAATAAACTATTATAGTGCAGCCGGTTACCCAGAATGCCTAGATTTGGGATCCAAACAATCAGAAAGGCTGTAGATTTATGTGAATTGGGTTTTCTGACTTTGGGCTGTTTAATAGCTTTACAGTACATCATGAGTGTGATTATGATGCCTAAAAATGTTGTCTATAGGTGGGAAGCACTCTAGATTTTGGAACAAATGTTATGTCTCCATCCCTCAGACCTGCACTTCCTGTGTGGGTTAGAATACAGTGTTTTCTATCTTTTCATTCTGTTTTTTTCTCCTGTTTACTCACTGAATGCACATTGACTTGAATAGATGTAGGTTCATCTTTTATACAGTTATATTTGAAATAGCCATCTCCTAATATCTCGTTGGCTTGTGTTAATTTCTGCATGATTTATAAAGCAGCACGACGAGATCTCTTCACATAAACCTGCCACATCAGTGGCTAATCTCCTTTGTTGTGGATGTTAATGAGAGCATGTGGGCCGATGAACTTGCATACGCTTGCATCTCATACACACTCCTCACGTGCACAGCCCTGAGTCTTCCTGTGAGCTACTTCCTTCTGATATTGCTGTGGCAACCGTATCTAGGGACAGCAGTGTTGCCTGGACCACTTCTGAGGTAGTCATGCCAGAACTGACAGTTTCCAGGAACACACACACACACACACACACGTGTACACACACTTACATATGCTCTGGCTGTGCAAGAGCCCATCTGGCCTGATGTATGACAATACACCAGGATGACTACAGATCCCTGTGTGACTCACGCTTAGTCTGGGAAAATATACAAATATTTTCAACCATGAAATAGACATTGGAAATCTCCATTTTGATGAGAAATTGTTCACTCTTTTCTTGTTTTATGAATAAGATGGAACATTCAGAAGCCATAACCTTTCGCTAACATGCACACAAAGCTCTTCGTTCACAGTCAAACACGTTCTTTGTGGAGAGCATGACCTTTATAAAAATAAACATGATTCAGGATTTTGAGAGATTCTTCAACGGGAGTCAGAGCCACAATCTGCTAAAGCTTTAGATTTATGTGCTATTGTCCGGTTCAATCTCCCTCTCTCTCACACAAACTCACACACACACTCACATTGTATAGCAGAGGCTTGTTTCTGGTATCATGCTTCCATATTCATCTCATTTCATTTGCACTGTGGGTCAGATGGCTTTAATTTCGCTGACTGCACCCTGGCCGGCCAGAACACTGATGCAATAATGTGGCAACAATAGAAAGCTGCGTATGCCGTGGGGAGCTGTGCTGGACAGGCTCTGTTTTGGCATCCCATTATTCTAGGTTTGATTTGTTTGGTAGGTTTGCATCCACAGTGCCTCTTCATAGATTTGTTATTTGACCATTATTGCTACTCGCTCCATCTAGACTCTCAGCTAAGCCATAAAAAATCCGGATTTTCTCAGTAACAGTATAATATTAATACAAACAAAATTATATACATGATATAACAGTTCATTAGAGGATCATATTTGAAATGATAGAAGTGCTTAAAATATGTTGTACTGTAATAAGTCCCATATATACTATACTGTTGTATATAGATCTTTTTTTTACTTCAAATCTTTAAAAAAGGGTTTTTTTTTTTTCGGTTTAAACCTTACAATGTTAATATATGAACATGTGAAGGATAATATATGATAATTTGAATGAATCTGAATATATACATTTCAATGAAAAATAGTATTAATCAAATATTCATATCTATTTCCTGCATTCATGCCAGAATGCCATTTTATACCATTGTAATATATTTCTGAAAAACCTTTATGCAGATTAACCATAAACGAGTGATTATGTGACAGCATTTCGGCATATGAAGGTTGTTTTAAATACACAATTTGTAACCCATTAGTGCTTATTAATGTCATAACTGTTAGAAATGCCTTACCTGTTCCCTATTTTGATTTCCATATCCATACACTCATATACCTAGACACAAAACACACACACACACATGGTGAGGCAACAGCACTGTAACAATACTGTCCTGAGCTAACCCTCAGCTGCGGCCAAAGAAACCCCACTGCCACCTGCTGGAAGACTCAGGTGAAGCCAGTAATATGTCAGCTGGGCCATTAACTAGCATTTACTACAAAATGTAAGGCATAACATATTCAAAGCCCAGGTAACATGTAAGTAATAACATATGGAATGTTGTTGTTGAAATGTGCTCATTCTGTTTTGACATTCAAGATTACTGTATATCCAATATTAATAAAGCTTGTTGATCACCAGTCCAGCAAGCATAAATACATCAAACCATCTGTTGTTTTTTTTCCCCTCCTTATGAGGCCCTGTTACTGTTTAATACAAGTCCAACCAGTCTAAAAGACAAACACATAGCATGTTAATGAGGTACACTGTGGGTAAACCCACATCCAGTTGACCTACTTAGCATATCCAGATGGACAAACTCAACTTGTTGGTGTTATTTATTTACAGCTTCTCTTGTATTGCTTCTCTCTTTTTTAAATCTTATTTTATTTTTTAGGGGGAATTGCTGGAAAGCAAGACTCATTGCAGATCTATGGCCCCAGTACAGTCATACCCGCCCACCCCTGCCAGTCATGATTTGCAAGGATCTGATTGGCTGATTCTGCTCATCAGTTGCAGATGGGAGCTTACTGCCTTCATCAGGGGAGGAATATAAGCAGTCCAAATCGCCTTAGCTCTTTTAAGAAGAGCATTGGAAGGCCTGAGCGTCTTGTAATTGTGTTTCTTGTAATGAGATGGATGGGAGAGAGTGAATGAGATGAGCACAGAATGAATGAATAGAGGGGGAGAAAGAGAGATTAATAGCTCTTTGGACAGACAGGTGTGGTGTTTGTGGAGGAGGATGAACACAAACACAGCAGTATTATATCAGAATTGACTCAAGCCTGTAGATATAAACAGTTGGGTTAGCTTAGCGGTTCTCATGCATGGTTCCAGGGCCCACTACGGGGCCTTAATAAACTTCCAAGGGTGACTCAATGACTTTTTTTTTTTTAAGACAAAACATGTATTGAAATGAGAGAAAAATAGAGATATGTCTTATTTTAATTTAACCCCTCAACAACTTTCACTTTCATTATCTATGAACCAGGATTCCCACAAAAAGTCTGGATATGAGAATCTAATTTTAAAGTGCCCCTATTATGGATTTTTTGAAAATTGCCTTTCATGCAGAGTGTAACACAGCTCTACGTGAATGAAAACATCCTGCAAAATTTTTAATCTGAGAGTGCACCATGTATGAAGTTAGTGTCTCTCAAAAGAAAGAGTCGACTCTGAATCATTGAAGCAAGTCGTTTTTTAAAACGAATCCCAAGCCGTTTCATGTTGATGTCAACATCAACGTAAACATTAGCATATTGCCCGCCCACTTGTTGGTGTTTCCTGTTGTCTGAATGAAAATGCAAATTCTTTTTTTGGCACTAAGTGCGGCTTTTGGAATGGTAAAAATAGCTGTTTCCCCGGTAACAGCTGTAGACAAAGCAGCACTGTGCTTTATCAGGCATTACAGGCATGATCAAAAATGAAAATGGAACCAATCGGACCAATCACAGCAGATTAGCGTCACGCAAAGGAGGGGTTTGGGAAAATGAATCGTTGAGCGAATCGTTTCGGAGTCGTTGAGCAAGTAAGATAAAAATAAATGCATATTATAAGACAATAAAAGTGTTTTTTTACCTTGCATGAATGTCAACCTGTTGTTGGGGACCCCCAAAACCAAAATATGAACCTTTTATTACCCATAATAGGGGCACTTTAAGTGTGCTTTCTAGACCCAAACAAGGTCATGTAAATAACAAAATCTTAAGCCATCAACACTTTTTTTAATAATAAATAGTATATTTAATTGGAGTTTGGAATAACCAGAAATTTATTAATAGGAATTGTGTTATCCATTATAACAGGCCCAATTGACGCTTCACGGGAGGTTGATTGACAGGCAATCTGAGCAATCATAACGCCATTTTTGTCCGACAAACAAACCAGACAGGAGAGCAGATAACATTGGTGGACTTGAACTTGAAAAATGATGTATTGACGTTTTTCCACGGTTGAAACAAGATATCTTCTGATGTTCATTTCGCGCTATTATAGGAAAGTGAAAGAGATGAACGGTTCACGTGATGCTTGAATCTATCACGACACATCTTACTGAATAAATTTAATTGGAGCTTGGAATAACCAGAAATTTATATTTATTATATAAAAAAAGTGTTGATGGCTTAAGATTTTATTTATTGTTTGAATTTCTTACAAATTTACAAAATTTTAAAGCTGACACTTTGTTTCATACCAAAAGTAACCTGCTCGGTCTTGTCTGTCGGCGCACTGTCAGTGTTGTGCTGACTTGCTGCCTCGCTGCCAATGACTTTGCAGGCAACGTTTTTGCACGAAGGCACCTCATGAAATTTCGGACAGGCTTCTGAGGCAGCTTAACGGTTTAATGATCTACAACAAAATCGAACAAGTTTTTGTGATAACTAAATGAATAGTTAATTACTATAATACTGATATCTCGCTAGAAATAACATCAAAAGTGCAAAAAGTTAGTCAGAAATATCAATTTACACACAAACTGACCACCAAACGCAACTTTCAGATGCCATCTTTATTTTTTATCTCAACCATCAAGGAATGGAACGCACAGGATTGTGGGATATCAAAGGCAGTGAAGGATACATCTTTGCTGCCTTCAAAATTCGATCAGAAGAAGGTACCTCCGGAGACAGGAAGTGAAGCAGAATTTGGATTTGGACGTGCCTTGATGCCTTCCTGCCTTATAATGTTGCCTCCGAAGGCAGCATTTTAGAGTTTTCGGACGCAGAAGTGTGAGAATATGAGAGCGCCATGGCTTTTTACTTTTTTTTTTAGTCATTTATTAGATGCTTTTATCCAAAGCGACTTACAAATGAGGACAACAGAAGCAATCAATTGTAGTATTAAAACAACTAAAAACAGATCCAAAACTAAAAGCTAAAACTTTTTAAATAGTACCTATA
>NW_015506027.1:1020872-1028069 GCF_001515645.1 Sinocyclocheilus grahami
CACACATGCTAAAAAACAACAACTTACTTACACATAGTAAGAAATGGTTATAAAAACTGAAACAGAAGCTAAACAAGTAATAGGAAAGAGGAGAAATAAAAAATTATACTTATCCTTTGCCGGGGTCCCTGCCCGGTGGAGTCGCACGGTAGAGTCGATGGTCTTTACACTCTTCGGTCTTCACACGAGGAGGCCGTCACGCGACGGCTGCTGCGACCGCTGTCACGGTATACTACTCTTTTTTTTTTACCCGTCTAACAAAATACTAAATTAATTCAGCTGGACACACTTTCCTTATTTTCTCTGCAACAAAAGGCCAAGCAAGTGCAGACACTGACAAGATACGCGATACAGAACGAGACCAAACGCGATATCAGCACGTCTCCACACATTAAACAAAACAAGCGTTACCTAGCAATGACAACTGCACTACACACTAATGAGACAAGTAAATACACTTACGAGCTGCTTTTAACTTCCGCTGATAAAGACTGCTTCTCTCAAAGATTATTTCTTTACACTGTTTTCTGCTGGCGCTTGAACACACTTTCCTTATTTTCTCTGCAACAAATGGCCAAGCAAGCGCAGACACTGACAAGATACGCGATACAGAATGAGACCAAACGCGATATCAGCACGTCTCCACACAGACGAGAAGGCTTGTCGGACATAGCAACAGTAACCCTATATTTTGACTCTAAAACAGTTAGAAAATTAACAGCGTTATCATTATAGCAGAAGTACCACCTTTGGAATCAGAAAGGCTGAGAACCCCAAACAAGAAGTGTGCAATAAAACACAATATTAAAACAATTTTCACCATAGTTTGAGGTCAATGATGCCAGTACACTATTTGTCAAATTGTGACGTCAAATTTGAAAATCAGAGTAGAGATTTATGGCAAATAATCTCTGAGTAATTTTACTCTGTTCATCACACTGGCTTTAGAAGACTTAAGTTTTCATGTAATTTTTAGGGCTTGACAACTCCTAGTTGTTGAATGAAAAGAGCAGCATGACTGTTTTGCATAGTATCTCATCTTGTTTCTACAGAGAAAAAAAAAAAGTCATACAGGTTTGTAACAACATGACGTTAAGTAAATGATGACAGAACTTTAATTTAATGGTGAACTATTCCTTTTAACATACAGCTAATATTTTGTGACTGTTCTCTGTTTCTCTTTTCACAGTGTTGTCACACAACTGTTCAGATGAGGTGTCTCAGAGACACACATTTGTTCCTGTCTGTGCCTTGAGGTGCGATTATGTGGTCTCTGGGCATCTAAAAGACATTTCTTCTTAAGTGCTATGACACTGCTTCTGCTTTGGGTCAGTGCATCAAGTCAGAGTGAAAGAGTGGTGGGGACAGAAAAAAATTGAGCAAGAGAGAAAGAGATCAGTCCTAATTAAAACAGACTTGTTTAAAAAAAACAAGCTTTCAGAGGTGTTATTTCGGTTAATAAGCAGGAGGAGAGCTGCCCACATCTAATGACCAATGATGCCCCTTTCCGCACAACACAGGAAAACACTGACATTTGCCTTCCTCTCTCACACTTCATCACTCACTAGAACATCAGTCAGTCACTCACGCACAATATCTTGCTCGCTTTCTCACAAACACTCCCACAGTAATGATGATAAATGGTAGAGAATATTTACCTGACACCCACCAACTAAAGGTTCAAACCTCAGCAAGTTTAAAGAGATGACTAGGTTTTTTTATTATCTGAAGAAAATGGTGAGTGGTGCTTACTTGTGCAAAACTCACTGCCGTGATTTGGGTGTTGTGACTGGTTGCTTGAACATTACCATGCAGTTGCTACAATGTTTGGAACGATTGTTTGGCTGTTGCTAAGTGGTTATATGCAGGTTCAAGGCAAAAGAGCCCAGTCCCAAAATGTATTTGATGTTCAGTTTCTTTGACATTCTCTTTCAATGTAAGTCTATGGTATTTCATTGTATTTATTGTATATCATCTATCTATCTATCTATCTATCTATCTATCTATCTATCTATCTATCTATCTATCTATCTATCTATCTATCTATCTATCTATCTATCTATCTATCTATCTATCATCGACAATTTACTCACCCTTAGGGCATTCAAGATGTTTGTTTCTTTATTGGAAAAGATTTGGAGACATTTAACATTGCATCACTTGCACTTGAATGGGTGCCGTCAGAATGAGAGTTCAAACAGCTGATAAAAACATCACAATAATTTACAAGTAATCCACACAATCAGTTAATTACCGTGAAGCTGTGTGTTTGTACTAAAGTTAACAAATCCAACAACACTGCTGTCAAAACAAAACTGACTGTTTCCGGCTAAAATTTGAGTCCTTTATCAATAATATTGTTTTCTCTAGTTAAAAATCCTTCTGAATTAGGATAGAAATATGCACAGATCAAGTATCGTTTACAAGCTAAAACAAGCCTTTTCGCTTAAAAATATATGAATTAATGGACTGGTGTAATGTGGATTATTTGTGGATCATGATGCTTTTATCAGCTGTTTGGACTCTTATTCTAATGGCACCCATTTACTGCAGAGAATCCATTTGGCCAGCAAATAATGTAATGTTACATTTCTCCAAATCTGTTCAGATGAAGACAAACTCTTCTACATCTTGTATGGCCTGAGTGTGAATAAATGTTCAGCAAATTTTCATTTTTGGTGAACTATTCTTTTAAATAACAAAATAAGTCTGTTTTCCCAGAAGACAATTTAGAGAAACAGAAACATGATCAATGGTTAATGACTAGTAATTAATGTGGCCTATTCAATCTGTTACCTTCTCAGTAACTTTGTTGAGTTCTGAAACAAAACAAAGAGTTAATCATTCATTATTGAATTTAATTTAGTTTTAATATATTCAGGCTTTAATCACATGACTAAATCAATATGTATGTCATATTAAAACAAATAGTGTAATACACTAATGCATAATAATAAATCAACCAAATATCCAATTCAATATGCAGACAGATTGTCATATTTGGAATTGCTGTATTGTGTTTTGAAAGCAAATGCAAGTAAGATCATGCAAATTGGTGGAATTGGAAAAAAAAAATCAAATCAAAAACATAAAAAAATATATTAATTTAGGCTGAATAATGAGAAACATTCAAGGGGATTAACAATTTTAACTCAATTTAAATTCCCATTAAAAACATAATTACCCAAAGAGGACAGAGCGATTTAATCAAAGTTGGTAATGGTTTAGGAGAAAAAAAAAGATCAGTGTGGGGGGCAGTGAAGGCAGAGATAATAAGAGCATACAACTAAAAATAAATCCATGCATCTGAGAAGTCAAGCACAGTCACCACTGACCTTCTAAATGGATTGGCATCCAGAAATGTAGATATAAAGGCATAAAAAATCTCAGTGCTTAACCGAGTGCTTTGTGAAAGGGCCATGTGTGTGTGTGTGTGTGTGTGTGTGTGTGTTTGGGGGTCAGCCATGACCAGAGATTGTGAGAACAGGATATGGTGGTTATTGCATATAGTTGTTGTCCTGATCTCCAGGCTCAAGCAATCAATCTAAAGCTCAATGTAGGGGATCCATTTTGCCAAAGAACACACTAGTAAGCTCCGTGATTGACTCGTCTCCCTGGTTAAGCTTTGCTTTCATGTCTGCCCATGCTGTATATCTGTTTGAAGATTTCCATCCAAATTAAATACTGAGTTGGAAGCTTAACGTACAAAACACACAGTTTAAGACTTTGCAAATAAACCAGCTTCAACACCAAACCAATTAGTTCTGTAACTTACATTGTACTTCATAAGTATTGTACATTCATAAGTTAACATTAATGTAATTTTTCTAAAAAACAATGTAATATAATAATAACAATTATTATTATTATTATTATTATTATTATTATTATTTACATATATTAGACAATGGTTTTTAAACTTTAAAAAATTGAGAAATATAATCTGTTATTGACAACTATGATGCAATGGATTTTTTACGTTCCCTCTTTTGGATGACTATATAGGATATATAAAGTAATGTTGTCATATTTAATGAACTACTAATTAATCGTTTTGCTGCCTTAATATTTTTATTTTAAAAAATGTAGTTTCTGTTTTATAGGTTTAATAAAATCTAAATTTGGATTCTGCATATTATTATTGTTGTTGTTATTTACATTTATTAGTAAATTATTTTTTAACTACATATCTAAACTAACTTGTTATCATTAGTAGTAGTAGTAGTAGTAGTAGTATTTACATATATTATAATTTTTTTTTTTTCTAAACTACTATCTAAATTTGAATTCTGCATATTATTATTATTATTATTACTACTACTACTATACTATTATGGTCCTATTCTTGTTCTTGATGTTTAATAAGAAAACTGAATTTTGCCAATCTTTTGATGGATATGCACAGTTACCAGATCACTTTCTATGCAAATGATTGAACCGTTTGTCTTCTATCTCAGTAAGCAGTTGTCATTTGCATTTGCATTTAAAGTTGATAACCTTTTCACTTTCCCCTTCAAGCGAGCAAAACTTTCCAGCAGCCCCACGTGGGTGCCCTCCTCAAGTTAAACTGACCGTCCACCAATAATAAACTATATGACACAGGAATGTTGGAGCATTTCCTCTGAGCAGTGCGTATAGAGCACAGGGCAGACCAGATGGGACTTCTGAGCACTTCATGAATGGGTCATTCTTTATCCAGAGTCATGTGACTAATGATGCTGTTATGCAAAAGCGGAACTCTCATGCTCCTAAATGGGCATGTTTCCGCTCTAGAGGAATGAGTGTGGGTGTATTTCAGCATTTTATAGGAAAGATGACAGGTCCTGCATACATAGACACCTTTTTCTATTACTCATATAGTTTAATTACAGTATAGCTTAACCGCAAATGATGAATACAGCTCAGAGCAGCAATTTTATAGTATGCATGAGCTTTCCATGCATCAAGATATTATGATTTTCAACGTTTTAGGAAATAACAGTTCATTTTGGTCAGAACACACAATTGCACTGAAGCTGGATATCGTGAAGGTAATTAGTGGACAAACTGAGTCAAACACACTATCCCTGGTCTTTTAAATGGTCACAGTCTGATCTAGATTTACTTTGTGTTGTCATGAGTTCGTGTGATGTTTGGCCTCTGGTCGGAGGAGTAGGAATAGCAGAGGTTAAGAGCAGTTAGCAATAGGACAGTATAGTTTTCCCATGAAAAACTCCTCCAAGCAGCCTCCCACACACACGGCTTCTATCTGGGAGCTTGTGAGTGTGTGTTCAAAATCAGTTTGTTTAACTATCATAGAGTGAGTGAAAGGGTGGTTTTGGTTATACAAACAGAAGGCCATGTGACAGAGATCGTGTTTGTCCATTTTTGTGTGGGATTATTATCTGCATTTCAGTGTAGTCCGTTCTGTCAGTTTCCAGGAGTATCCAATCTTTCCATATGTGGAGCATATCTTCAGTCTACAAAAGATTGGTTTGAATGTGACAGACAAAAAGAATGTGACCGAAAGAGATAGAGATATGGAGGAGATAGGACAGTATAGTTTTCCCATGAAAAACTCCTCCAAGCAGCCTCCCACACACACGGCTTCTATCTGGGAGCTTGTGAGTGTGTGTTCAAAATCAATTTGTTTAACTATCATAGAGTGAGTGAAAGGGTGGTTTTGGTTATACAAACAAACATGTGACAGAGATCGTGTTTGTCCATTTTTGTGTGGGATTATTATCTGCATTTCAGTGTAGTCCGTTCTGTCAGTTTCCAGGAGTATCCAATCTTTCCATATGTGGAGCATATCTTCAGTCTACAAAAGATTGGTTTGAATGTGACAGACAAAAAGAATGTGACCGAAAGAGATAGAGATATGGAGGAGGAATACTGTATGTCTTCTTTCTTTCCATTTTATTTAATTTAATTTATAAGTGTGTGTGTGTGTGTGTGTGTGTGTGTGTGTGCATGCGCATTTGTGACATATGAGGACACAAATTTTTATAATGTCATGGTTATGACCGGTATTACAAGGAGAAGGTGACTTATGAGGACATTACCCCATGTCCCCAGTTTTCAAAACGCTTATAAATCATATAGAGTGAGTTTTTTTGAAAAAGTAAAAATGCCCAAAGTTTCCTGTAAGGAGTAGGGTTAGGTGTAGGGCGGGTGTGCCTCACGCGTCCTGAAAAGTGAAGCTGCGGGCTCTTTTTATCGCCCCCTGGTGGCTGGCTGTAGTACTGGTCATAAACCCCGTCCTCTCCATGTAAACGAATGGGACTTGAGTCAAAAAAATATATATAAATTACACTTCCAATACAATTTTCTGAAAGATGGTTTTGGTAATTTAAGGCAGTTTTTATTACGCTGATATATGTTCAATTGTTCGTTTTTGTGATAAGTTTGATTTTAGCTAGTAATTTGATGCTATAAAAACGGGGCGTGTCGTTATGGTTTATTTGGTCTGCAGGAGTTTGGCTGGGAGTTTGATACCGCGGCTCCACCTCACGACACTACTGCGTAGACTCTGGCTCCAAACAAATCTCTACTGCACAGACTCTGGCTCCAAACAAATCTCTACTGCACAGACTCTGGCTCCAAATTAGGTAATTTACTGAGATGCTTTGGCTTCACTTTTCTGTAGTGAAAGGAATAGGAGACGCGTCGTCCATCTTTTTTTACAGTCTATGGTGTAGGGCAATAGCACATACAGTTTGTACAGTAAAAAAAACCATTACGCCTATGGAATGTACCCACAATTCACAAAAACAAACATGTGTATGTGTGTGTGTGTGTGTGTGTGGTTAAGGTATACAAAATGTCCCCTCAAAGATGGCAATATCCAACATCTTTGTCCTTGTGGGGACATATCTGTTTGGTCCCCGTGAGAATAACAAGCTTATAAATCATACAGAATTAAGTTTTCTGAAAATCTATAACAGCTAAATGTTTTGTGTGAGGGGTAGGTTTGGGGTCATGGTAAGGGGATAAAAAATACAGCTTGTACAGTAGAAAAACAATTACGATTATACAATGTGTGTGTGTGTACTTGTTTATGCTACATAGGTTTATGCTACACTAGGTTTTCTGTAAGGGGTAGGTTTAGGGTTAGGGTTGGATTAGGGGATAGAAAATATTGTTTGGTCAGTATAAAAGTAATAGAAGTCTATGGAAAGTCCCCACAATTCACAGAAACAAATGTGTGTGTGTGTG
>NW_015506027.1:1028192-1051153 GCF_001515645.1 Sinocyclocheilus grahami
GGAAAGTCACCACAAATAACAGACACAAATGTGTGTGTGTGTGTGTGTGTGTGTGTGTGTGTGTGTGTGTGTGTGTGTGTGTGTGTTGATTAACGATTATTTATTTATTACTATTAGTAGTAGAAGTAGTAGTAGTAGTAGTATTGTTATTTATTTATTTATTTATTTATTTATTTATTTATTTATTTATTTATTTATCATACAATGGAAGTCAGTGGTAACCAAACCAGTTTGACATTCTTGACAACCAGAACATTCTTCAAAATGTATTTCCTAGAGTCTTTCACGATTATTTATTTATTACTATTAGTAGTAGAAGTAGTAGTAGTAGTAGTATTGTTATTTATTTATTTATTTATTTATTTATTTATTTATTTATCTATTTATCATACAATGGAAGTCAGTGGTAACCAAACCAGTTTGACATTCTTGACAACCAGAACATTCTTCAAAATGTATTTCCTAGAGTCTTTCAAAAGAAAGAAAGTCTCACAGGTCTGGAACCACAGTAAGGTCAGTAAGTAATAAATGATGATAAGATTTCATTTTTAGGTGAACTATCCCTTTAAACACAACATTAACATTAAATCACAATAGTAACATTAGCTTCTACTCTGTCTTGCCCGTCTCATTTGCATAAGCTTTACTCAACTGTGTTGTACAGTATATTACTCACACGCTCACATCATGTCACCAACAATTACTGTTTGCCAACAAATTGTCAGTGCTCAAGCTGAAACTGAATGATTTCCGGCCACATACCCACTGCAAATGGCAGTCAGTGTGAAAGCCCCTTTAGTTTGTATGGGTTCCAGGGCCCGTATTCTTAAAGCTTCTAAGATTCCTCTAAGAAATCTCCTAATTTAGCTTAAAAATGGCTAAGTAGGAGTCAATCTGAGAGCAACTATAAGCGAGGAAAAGACAAAAACTTTCATCTTAGTGAGGAGGCAGGACTGACCCCGCTGTATGACAGTCTTTTGAAGACTGTGATTGGTTGGTTGTCCAAGAAGGAAATAAAAGAGCACTTTTAAGTGTAGGGTCTATTATAAGCCTTCACTTTGAAATTACAGACGTAAAATTTCCTGTTTTACCGTACTCTCTCTCTCACACATACACACACACACACACATAATATATGTATATCTATTCTTTATTTATTATTTACCATGCTGTTAATATCGTACTTAACGTATTTGATAGGAAATTAACAGCGACACAATAAGGTAATTGTTTGTGTGATCACTTTGCTTATAGAAGGTTGGAACAGACCCAAATCATTACTGCTGCATAGTTGCGTTTTTACAGTTGCCAAATATGTTAATGTAGTTGATGTAGTGATTACTTCAATTTCTGGCGCTATGGCATTTCTGCGTGGTGTCTGAGATGTTAGCGTGTCTCTAATAAGATCAGTCACAAACATAATCCCTGCACGATCTAATGTGTAGTGTCTTATTAACTCACTGTCATGCATTGTGTGCAACACAATGTATCAATCCACTAGATCCCTTTGGTCTTCGAACCAGGATCTATTGTCTACCCCTAAGTCGAGGTTTAAGTGCAGGGGAGATCGTGCTTTCTGTATTGCTGCCCCCAGGCTTTGGAACGCCTTGCCACTATCCATTAGACAAGCTTCTTCGCTTAATATTTTTAAGTCCAGGCTAAAGACATTTTTATTTTCTAAAGCGTATGGCTGATGGGATATTTGTATGATTGTATAACTTTTCTGTTTGTTTGTTTGTTGTGTGTTTTTCTGTTTTTAATGATTTACTGGAAGCACATTGGTCGACAGAAGTTGTAATTAATTGTGCTATATAAATAAATTGTTAGGGGTGCTCCGATCAGGATTTTTGAGGCCGGTCGCCGATCACAGAAAGCAGTATCTGCCGATAACGATCACCGATACCGATCTTTTTAAAGCCTTCTTTTTATCATTTATAACTGTTTTTTTGATACTCCAATCAGGATTTTTATACATTTATTCAGGGCCTGAATTTCATTTTTGAAAATGGAGGGAACCTCTTAGGTGACTCTTGTGAGAGGGCAAGCAGCACGGACTGTGCTTTCACACAGGAGTTCGTTACTGATCCGCGGCTGTTTACTACAAACACACCATTTATCCATTATTTTGATTTCAAATCCAAACATTGTCACTGAAAATGCTTTTTCAGCATTGCAATTTTTTTTACACAGTACAGTAATACAATCTTTCACAGACATGTTTAAACTCAATAAATATAAGCAACACATTGTTCAATGCTTTTTACTTTTGCATTTACTTCTAGATTTATAAATTAAGTTGCTCAAGCAAGTGGCAAAACATTTAAACTACTACATTTAAACTACTTTTCTTATGTTATCACAGACTTACCACTGACAGAAATAGTCAGCTCTACTGTCTTTTCTTTTGCATTGAAATCTTTATTACAAGCAATCCTGCGGTTCATAAAGAACTTTGTTTTCCTACCTCCACGAGTGCCATCTATGATTGCCTTCTTTATCTAAAAGTGCTCTTTCCCTTTAAACCTAACCAAAAAGCCATATGTGTTGACTGTGAAACACAATAGACTTGAATAATATGAATTTATGTAGTAATTACTACATTTTCGTGTCAATCCATGTTCATATTTACTGCAAACAATGCGCTGTTACTTTAATTCAGTGCTTGCACTGCAGCAATAGACTCGGTGTGGAAACGATCTCTGCACTGCAGCAGAAGCACAGATCCTGAAACGCACTGCCGGAACGCAACCGTGTGCAGTGAACGCTTTAATCCGTTAACATGAGTGCGGAAAAAATACACACCACGTATGCACTGCAAATGGAGTAATATGAATCTGCCCTTATGTGTGTGTGCTGCGAGTGTGCATGAGCATACTGTCTCCAGGAGAGCGCGCAAGCCCTGAATGGTTAAACCCTGGCAAGAATTAAAAAGAAATGCAATTTATAAACTTTAGTGACGATGTGACACTGCCTCGGCTGTGCATGTGCAAGTGACAATTCCTGTGTCAACTGTGCAGCGTGCAGCTCGCTTGTAGACAGACGCGATGTGTGGTGATTTTAAGCCATTTGCGTATTTTGAAAGAGTTAGAGCGTGCGGTGATTCACGCTGTTTGTGAAATTATGTCTCACACAAGGTTTTCAAATTACTTTATAAGTTATTTAAGAACTATGAAGGTGAGTATCTCACAGAGACGGTGCCGCTGCATGTCATGCCCAAATTGTCATTGTCAACACATTTCTTCTCCCTCTTCATGTTTCATCCATTTTCTCCACTGCTAAAGAAACTCTTAAGCCTCTTAAAAGTCCTCGTCCATACTCCTAACAATTTTGGACCTTAAGACCTCTTTTAAGGGTTAAGATGCTTTCTGAATCACTTTTTCTTTACTATGATCTTTTCTTTAATTTAAAGAGGAAACACCCACATTTCTAATATTTTTCTTATAATTTTGTCGCTAGGAGCAACTCTTAGCACTGTGATTTTTCATAAATACGGGCCCTGGTCTTTTCCCTTTAAACAACAAAGTGAGAGAGAGAGGGTGACTGTCAAGAAACATGTCTATATTAGGCAATGAATAGCCAACTCACACACTGAAATGCACTGTACCTTGTTTTCTTTTAAAGCAGCCCAAGAACAAGCAAGCCACTGTCAAAGAGTTTTGATGTGGCCCTGTCCAAGATATGTTGAAAAATGTTCCTCAAATTATTTAGGCTATAATAATAATAATAATAATAATAATAATAATTCATTTTATCAATATTATAAAGTATTTGTATGCATTAGCTAAATATAAAAAGTAAAATAATAATAATTGTAATACTACTGCAACTAATTATATACTGGTTATTATTATTAATATTATTATTATTATTAAAAGGTTTGTTTAAGTGTTTGGGAAAGAAAAAAAAACATAAATGAGTGCCAAAACATTACTGCAAACTAACTTGGCCCTCCGACTCAAACCTTTACACAGTACGCTGTCTGCTTCTAATCAAAACTGGAGAGTGCTTTTGCCAGCTAACACACTGATACACAGACACACAGAGGCGTGGAAAGAGAAGTGTGTGTGTGTGTGTGTGTCTGTGTCTGTGTGTGTGTGTGTGTGTGTGTGTGTGTGTGTGTGTGTGTGTGTGTGTGTGTGTGTGTGTGTGTGTGTGTGTGTGAATGTCAGTGAGAGGAAAGGGAATGTGGCATGCCGATTTTATAGGAAGGATAAATGTTACGAACAGCACAGAAATAGAAAGGGGGGAAAGAAAAGCAGAGAGAGAAAGTAAAAAGTAGACTGTCAGTTTCTAGGAGAACTGCACTTTAGAGATGTGAAGAGCCTGGTTTCTAAAAAGAAAGTTTGAGAAAGCAAGAGATAGAGGAAGAGAGCGAGAAGGAAAAACAGTGACTTAAGACTGCCAGAAACAAAAAGAACAGTCATCCCAAGCAAAGACCTCTAATGCCGTCAAGATGACAACACACTCTCCACGTTTCAAGCTCCACGTGTCTCTGTTTTCTTCTCCTCCTCCTTGTTTCTTCCAGGGAGAAAAAGCTCAAGCAGGAACTGACCACGATCAGTGATCGCTCTAGACGTCTGGGGAGATTGGTCAAAACAAATGGCTTCCTCCTCCCTCATCTGGAGTTCTTGCATCATCTCTTCAACCGCTTCATTGAAAGAAAAACTCAAATTGGTTGCAGAACCAATTAGGGACGCTTATTGCTGAGGAGCGCATGCCGGTCTGACAGCTGAACACTTGATCTATCAACACACCTGAAGTAGTCTAGAGGCTTCAAATATGGATTTGTTTATTTATTTTGCACCTTGGAGAATTATTTAACACAGAATGTATTTGTTCGGCATTTCTCTTTAGACTTTTTCAGTGCAGCAGTTGTGTTTGATTGTAACATCGCATGGGACCATAGAAAAGTTGTTGACCCCTGGAGACACATGACCTTGACGTCCTGGCTGGCTTGAGAACAGAGCTAGCTGTGTCAGAGGGTGAGCTCACCACACAGCGGGGCGAGTGGGTAACTGGCCGCTCCATCGCCGCAGACAGATAGTACCAACACGGAGTGACACACTCACAAGGCCAGAGGAAGAGGAGAAGGAGAGAAGCATCCAGGTAATAATGACTGTGTGCTTATGAATCTATTTTAAATGTCTGCTGCACTGGCTTTCTGTCATGTTTTCATTGTTTATATTCAAATTTAGACATTTAGTTACTCTAGCAGGCTCATACTGAGACATTACCAAACAAGCACAAAGTAAGTTCAGGATGTCAGTGACGTGAGCAACTAAGGGTTATCTTTCTTTACGACAAGATAACTGTCTTTATCGAAAATGAATAATCTTCGAAAGCGCTTGCCAAAGGAAAGTTGGACCTCATGACCAGATGTTCAACAGAGGGAGTAACTTCTGGGCAGATGTGAGAGGAATGTCCTGGTTAGGACCGTCTCTGAACTCTCGCCACTAACCGCTGACTTCACATAGACATCAAGAAGATCTATCAGACTTTAGGGACTATAAGAGCTCCTGCCATTTCACCACGCTGTGTGGTTTCCTCCAGTGGTCTTTTATTACTGCACTTCTTTCCATCTTGAGACTTTCCTTCCGGTCTTATTTTAAAGAGAAGTCAGTCCTTGGTGGCTAATCACTGAAGAATGACTTGTGCAAAATGTAGAGAAGTCTTACTGTACTTTTGAGTGGGTGGAGGGTCTGGTGAAATGCTTGGCTGACTCAACGGTTGGTGCGAGGGTAAATGTGATTTGGTTATTTTTCTTTTCCTTCACGAGTCAATCCTACAGCTGTTTATGAGATCTGCTTTAAATGTTTGTTCTTCATGTAGCTGTAATTGGTAATAATATTTTCTGTAAGTATCGAAAAAGAAGTGTCAAAAGTCGTGGACAATTCGTTGTTGGTTTGTATGCACTTGGTTCTTCAGGAATAAATCTAGTATTTATGATGTTCGAAAAGGATTGTGACATCACATTAAGTTGCAAATGCAGTTTTCGATATAACACAGAACAGACTCTTCAGACTAAACAAGTTTAAGAGCACTTGAGTTTCAATGTCAATAGCATTCATTAGGTGTATCATTTCCATTTC
The DNA here is from genome assembly GCF_001515645.1 of Sinocyclocheilus grahami. Taxonomy (NCBI): domain Eukaryota; kingdom Metazoa; phylum Chordata; class Actinopteri; order Cypriniformes; family Cyprinidae; genus Sinocyclocheilus; species Sinocyclocheilus grahami. Next base: position 1,034,282 of record NW_015506027.1, read on the forward strand.
TCTCACATTTGAAGATCACAAGTGTTTGACAATGAAGAAAATCTCTCTTTATCTCTCTCTCTCTCTCTCTCTCTCTCTCTCTCTCTCTCTCTTGCAGGAGGACCTGTATCTGGTTTTGTGCTTTCCGTGGGCTGTAATAATAAGGCTCTATGGGCTAGCCGAGGGATCTGGCCATGCCTGTTGCTATTCGTAAGAAAAGCTGGGAGGATCATGTGACCCCACGGACAGGATTACAGTACAGCTATGATGACCTAGACTTGGTCTGCTGCCATATGCGGTACCAGCGCAGTAGGTGTGCCTCGATGCCTGAGTGTGGTCATCACCAGCCTTGGACTTTGGGACTTTGGATCAGAGATGGTACAAGAACGATGGAGAGTATAGTGCAGAAGTTTAAGGGTGGAGCTCAACCTAACTGTGAAGGCTCAAAGTGCAAATCATTGACGCCTGGAGACACGGTCAATGAAAAAGCACAGCACAAGAGTGACCAAGATAGCAGGCTACCTTTAGACAACGTGGCAGATCAAGATGAATTGGAATGTTCTGCTTCAGGAAATTTTCAGGCTCACAATGGAGATCCAGATGATAAGGAACTAAACAAGGATAAAGTATCTGCTTCCCATAGCCTGACACATTCTGTGCTTCCTACCCCAGTATTAGCTCAAATAGAAGAAACAAATGATTTATTAAATGTGCTGAAGGACAGTCACTCTGTCAAAGTTGACTGTTCTGAACCAACTTATCCCAAAAGTGGAACTTGCACAGAAAATAAAGAATCAATAGTGAAGGTCAGTGTGGGCAGTCAGATGTTAGTACATGAGCACATGAGTGTCACAAGTGAGATCACAGACATAACTAATAAACCTCCCACCTCTGATTCACAGCAGAAATCTGCTGACCCAAACAATATTGTGGAAGGACAATGTTGTGAAACGTCTGAACAGACTATTTTAACATGTGGCAAAGTCGAATGCTCACACACAGATGAAACTGTGATCCCAAACTTGTTATCATTGACAGCTTCTCAAGAAATTCACATTCCAGAAGCTAGCTCAGATGCTAATAAAGCAAGTCTAGTGTGCAAACATCACGTAGTATCTAAAGGTCAAGACAATGAAAATCAGGAAGGTAATGGCATTTTTAAATGTTGCGATCATGAGATGTTAAAAGTTGGAAGCCTTAAACCACCTGCTTGTGAAATGTCTCAACTGGAGCCATCTGGAAAAACTGACATCATGGAAACGTGTCATGATTGCTCATCAAAACTCCAAACCATCCATGAGGGCTCCTTTCCTGAATCTGGAGATGATGCTTCTGGTCAGATATCAGCAGAGATGCCAGAACATCCAAGTACAAACCTAAACACCATCAACTGTGAGAATTTGAGAACTTCAGAGGATCAAAACACGAGGGTAAAGGAGGCAACAAGAGGAAAACCTCAACCTGAAGGACACTATGATGAACATCAGTCAAACCAATATACAAATACAGCCAAAGACCTTGAGAGTGTCACAAAAGCTGAAGGTTCCCTTGTAAAGCTTCGTACAAGGAAGGTAAGATGTTTTTCATAGATTTTTTTGTTTTATTCAGTTTGATTTACACTTAGGGAAAGTAAAAAAGAAAGCAGAAATAATAATAAAAAAGTGCTTTAGTCAAGCAATACATAAAGAAATATTTTTGCCCATGAGGTAGTTTCCCTTATGTGTCATGCCTATGAAGGTCATCAGTCAGTCAGTAAGGGAAATTCTGGGGGAATTTCCAAATAATTTAACTGTAACAAAGCAATTAAGTATGCAAATAAATGGAAATCTGGAAAAAAATGGTTCTATTTTATGCATCACAAGATTTCAATTAGTTTCATATTAAACCCTGTATTCACAGTGTTTTTTATTTATTTATTTTGGGGTATATTTGCAAGTTGTATTATAGACAGTAGAAAGCAGACAGGAAGTTATGGGGGAGGAAGAGAGGGGGAATGGAATGAGGAGATGCAGGATTCAAACCTTAATCTTCCACAAGCACCACAGCTCATAATGTAGTTCTGGTTTCAAAACCCCTAAACCCTATTTTGGAGCATACTTTATCCCACCTGTTTGTTCTTCAAGCATGATTGATAATGCAAATAATGGGGCTTGTTGAGAAGATGTGTGCTATTACTTTTCTAAGTTGCAGTTTTCACCTAAATCTCACTTGGTGTTTAATAAAAGAGACAAAAAAAACATATAGATATATATACATTGTATATACAAGTAGGAACTCGAGTCAAATCAATACACTAGAATGGGAATATTCTCCATTGACTTCTGAATGGCTAAAAACCACAGCAATGCCCTACTAACCACTCAGAACACCGCTTTCTTTTTTTCTTTCTTTCTTTCTTTAGGTCGGTAAGATTTTTGCATGTTTTTCAGTCTCTAATGCTCACCAAGGCTATGTTTAATTGATTTAAACAATAAAAACAGTAGTATTGTAAAATAGTTTTAGTTTAATAGTGTTTTCTATTTCAATATATTTTAAAATGCCATGTATTACAGTGATGGCAAAACGTCTCCAAGTGACGAATGTAACCATGGTTCCCCGAGGGAACGAGACGCTGCGGCAGAAACGCTTTGGGAACGCCACCAGCGTGACCATGCTTCTAGGAATGAAGCAAGCGCTCACAGGGATGCCGGAAGTATGGCATTGAGACGCAGCATCTCGTTCCCTCGGGGAACCATGGTTATATTCGAAACCTGGATATATTCCTCTTCAGGAACTCGAGCTGTGTCGGAAATGCTTTGGGAACAAGTATGCCCACGCAGCCAGACTTACAAATCCCTGCCTAGTGTGGAAGAGCACAGCTAAGGCGAGAGAAAGGAGCCAGGAGTGGCACAGAATGCAGAAAGGCACCTGACAAAGTAGGCGGGGACATCCCACAGCATCCCGAAGGCCAACTTCAGAAGGAGTGAGTCTTGTCCCCTAAAGGAGAGGGGAGATCAGAGGACGAAATGAAAAAGCATCCTGATCCACCACTTAGCATAAGTTTCTCTGGCCAGAGGCCTCAGCCTCAGCCTCAGCGCACCGTGGAGGAAACATGTAACTAGGGGGTGTCTGCCCACTGACTGGCCACCGACACGTAGACTTTAAAGGTGGAGTAGGTCAACACTGCAGAGAAATGGGCCTGCAGGAACTCCAGCACTGTACCAACTGGGCAGTAAACTGGGTCGAGCTGGCGGTCTCCGCACCAAGAAGTGAAAAGATTCCACTTCAGGGCATACAGTTTCCTCGTAGAGGGAGTTCTAGATTGGAGAATGGTCTCAACAACCTCGGTTGAGAGACAGGAAGCTGCGAGTTGATGCCCCCCCTCCCCCCCCCCGAAGGCCAACTTCAGAAGGAGTGAGTCTTGTCCCCTAAAGGAGAGGGGAGATCAGAGGACGAAATGAAAAAGCATCCTGATCCACCACTTAGCATAAGTTTCTCTGGGCAGAGGCCTCAGCCTCAGCCTCAGCGCACCGTCGAGGAAACATGTAACTAGGGGGTGTCTGCCCACTGACTAGCCACCGACACGTAGACTTTAAAGGTGGAGTAGGTCAACACTGCAGAGAAATGGGCCTGCAGGAACTCCAGCACTGTACCAACTGGGCAGTAAACTGGGTCGAGCTGGCGGTCTCCGCACCAAGAAGTGAAAAGATTCCACTTCAGGGCATACAGTTTCCTCGTAGAGGGAGTTCTAGATTGGAGAATGGTCTCAACAACCTCGGTTGAGAGACAGGAAGCTGCGAGTTGTGCCCCCCCAGGGGCCACACCCATGCTTCCACAGCTCCGGGCGGGTGTGAAGATAGTACCCTCCGCCTGTGAGAGGAGATTCCTCCTGACGGAAATCTCCCATGGAGAGCCATCAAGAAGGGAAATCAGGTCCGAGAACCATACTCGGACAGGCCATAACGGGGCTACCAACAGTAGACAGACCCTGTCCCGGCACACTCTCTCCAGAACTCCCGGGAGCAGAGCGATCGGGGAAAAGGCGTACAGACGAAGCCTCGGCCACGTCTGTACCATAGCGTCCAGTCCGAGAGGAGCTGGATGAGTCAGAGAGAACCAGAGGGGACAGTGCGATGTCTCTCGAGTCGCAAACAGGTCCACCTGAGCCTGGCCAAAATGAAGCTCCCAGCACCGGGCCCTGAGACAAGAACCAAGGTTACTCCACATGTCTAAGGTATGTAGGCATCGCCGCGTGACCTTGAGCATGTGGAGCGGGCTTCCCCTCAGGGAGAACCCCTTGGTCTTGAGCCACCACTGTAGGGGTCTCATGTACAGCAGGTCAAAATGTATCACGGTGGACGCAGCTGCCATCAGACCCAGCAGTTTCTGGAACTGCTGACAGTGAGTAACTGGCTTTCTCTCACTCTCGCGACTGCAGTGAGGATCAACTCGAACTGAGCAGGAGACAGACATGCCTGCATTGTGGTCGAATCCCACACCACATCCAGATAAGTGGTTCTCTGTACTGGAGAAAGCACACTTTTCTTGGCGTTAAGTCTAAACCCCAGCTCTTACAAGTGAGCGTGAATGACATCTCAATGCCGAACAGCCATATGCTCAGATTGAGCTAATATCAACCAATCATCGATGTGGTTGAGTATGTGGATGCCCTGGAGTCACAGAGGAGACAGAGCAGCATCCACACACTTCGTGAAAGTGCGGGGTGAGAGTGCAAGGCCGACGAAAGAACCCGGTAAGCTTTTGCCCCCAAAGAGTGGGAATGACCCCGTTGAAACGAGGTGGAGAAGAACCGAACTGATTCTGTAGCCTCTTTCTACAGTGTGCAGGGCCCACTGAGACACATTTGGCAGAAGTTTCCACACTGCCAAAAAGGTCTACTAAGGGAATCAGTCTCTCGAGACTGAGATAATGAATAATGAGATCTCTGGTGTAATCAGCGCGGCTAGGTCGGTTCCCTGAAATGGTAAAGAGGCAGTAGACGGCCGAACTAGCTGCTCTAGAAACCTCCGAAGCGGTAGCGAGCCTTTTAGTACCGCTACGCTTCCGGGCGGTGACTGAGAGAAGAGCTCGCCAGAGACCGCTGCACCCTGAAGCACCGTAGGTGGCAGGGTTGACAGATCGATCTCCTGAGAGCACTGAGGAGAGACGGGCACCGTATAATGAGGTGTACACCGCTCTTCACCAGAGGGGTCCGGCCCTCAGAAGTCCTGGGCCTTAGGCGTCAGGACGTTTTACCTGAAGACTATCCAGTGGTAATGCCGGTCCGCAGATCCGCCTTCTGCTAGAAACTTTCGGCCAAGGAGCGCTACTCTGACTCTAAATTCTGAGGAGTACGAGAAGTGACACTCCCTATATGAGGAGCTGGAAAAATGTTGACCACCTCAGAAGAGAGGTAAACGCGTGCTCTCACTCGAGAAAATGTATTTATTTATATATTCCCAAGAGCTCCTGTATATCTAACTTCTCATGATCAGAAGAAATACTTCATTTTAATTCCTCATAATAAAATGCAGCCAACAACCAGACAAGGAAACACGGTCTGGTGTGATAAGATTAATTTCAAATTAAGCTTGCATCGGCAGCGCGCGAGCCGCTCGGTCACACAAACGATATCAATCTCCTCAGAGAAAGATGGGTGCAGCAGCGAGCTCTCACTCAGAGAGGGAAGAAACCGTAGTGCGGGCTTCCGAACCTCGAGAGAGAGCACTATCTAGGGAATGCGGGTGGAGATAGAGAGAGCCCGTCTCCCACCTTCAGCCAGATCACGTGCGATCCCCGCGATCTCAATCACCGCCGTGCCTCAGCAGCAGCGGGACCGTAACCACAAGATCACGTGCCCGGCAAGGGCGGAGCATTTAACATCGGGTAAAGCACAATCAGCCCCCTCTGTTTTTCCCGAGAGCTGACTGCGCGAGTTCCGCTCCACAGTAAAGCTGCTCATTATAATATTAGGCATAATATGCTTGTGTAACGACGTCCTCCATATCAACCTCCTCGGAGGAAGACAGGCGGAGCGTCAAGCCCTCTAACCGGGGGAAAGAACCGCAGCGCGGGCTTCCGAACCCCGACACGGGCACTGGATCTGGTGGGTGAGGAAGAACATAGGGACTCGCCCGTCTACATTCCCTCCACCGGATCCATATGCGAACCCTACGAGCACAGTCGCCGCTCCATCTTGGCGAAAGCGGGGCCATCGCCGCGAGAAACGCCAGTGAAGGCTCGCTCTTCAAAGAGAGCCTTCCGAGAGCAAAGCAAGGCAGTGACAAACACTCGCCATGCGGGCAGTCAGCTCCCTCCTGTGTGTCCCCATTCAAAATATAGCGCGGGCAGGGAGGAACACACAGCCTGAATGCTGTCTGCTCTCGCCCAAATGCTTTTTTTTGCTGAAGCTTGGCATAATGGAGCTTATAAGTGGACACACAACACTAAATAAGACTCACAAACAGATAGCGACTAACACACACACACAGAGCGCTTGCTGAATGACAAAAAGCTGACGCCGGTTTCACCGCAAGTGCTTTTATTGCTTCCAGGTCGCAACGTCACCCGCACATGACGTCTCACCCATCTATTGGACTGATTTCATATTTGATTCAGAGCATGGTCATGCTGGGGGCGTTCCCAAAGCATTTCCGACGCAGCTTGAGTTCCTGAAGGGGAACTGAATTTTCAATGACTCCTGCCTTCAGTGTCGGTTTTGTGTTCAAGAAACATTTCTTATTACTGTCAATGTCGAAAACAGTTGTGCTTCTTAATATTTTTTTGAAAACCATATTTTTATTTTATTTTATTATTTTATTTTTCAGAATTCTTTGATGAAAATTCATAAGAAAAAGCATATATTTGAAGTAGACATTTTTGTAACAATATAAAAGATTTTACAGGCACTTTTGGTCAAATAAATGCATCCTCGCTGAATAAAAGTATTAATCCCCAGTCCCCAGATAGACTTGTGCACAGTGCACGTCATGAGTGGCCAGCATGCATGCTGGCTTTTATTTTTAGCTTGTTTCAAACCAGTTCCAGCATGTTTCTTCTGCAGAATCTTTTATTCCTGCTCCATGTTTGTGCTTGCTTGTATACACAGTTTTGATTAAAAGCATTTATATAGCGTCATGCTTTGCAAGCACCACATTCTAAATCACTATGCTAGCTCACGACCACGCCCTTTTGAAAGCAATGACATCACTCCAACTTACATCTCTGGCCATGGGCATCTGTGGAATGTTCCACAGTCCAAGAAACTGGCGTCAAACAAGACCTAAAAGGGCACAAATAGAATATGTGTGAGTATGTGTAGTCATTGTGTGTCTGGTGATGTGTGACGGGCGTTGTATGTGTGATCTGTTGTGGGTGTGCTTGTATGCATATATTTGTACCTTTATGAATTTACATGGGTGATGGCAAGCCCACCTTGCCAACCTCGGTCCCTTAGGTAAAGTCTCTCATAGCTTTCTGTGTTTATTCATCCTTGCCGTATTCCACAAGACCCTGGAGGCGTCATCCAAAACACAGTCATTATTTATACAGCAGGATCCATTAGACAGGAACCAGCCCAAGCAAAACACGCCATGCTGTGTAATTGTCATTTATTTGTGAGGCTGAAATCCAGGGCTGGTGGCTGGAGTTCTTGTGGGGATTTGTGTTTGTTATGGAGCGCTGGAGTGAATGCGAGCCATTTAAGGGCTTGAACGACTCTTTTCTACTGCTAATGGAGACATGAACTATTATGAGTTCAAGGACAGAGTGAACAACAAGAGTCCTTGACTGTGGGAGTTTCAGTTTGACACATGAGTAGGCCTACAGAAGGAATCTTACTTATTCCAATCATCTTGTCTGTGAATGAGCAATAAAGAGAGCAAAGGAATGAATTAGTAACATAGACAGAGAGATTCTAGATGATCATTTGGTTATTCTCTTGACAACACAGTAGTGCCGATGATGAAGATAATGAGACCAGTGATAACTGAAGTATTTCCCTTTTCACGCATGATGCTGCACACATGCAGACACTCTGAATGTGCTGGATTGTGTCAGTCGGGAGATTTATCAGGGAGTTGAAGTATGAATATGGGCTTGATGGTGGATTTGAGATTCTTGGAACCGTTTAAGTGGCACTAACAAAAACAGTGGCACTGTTTCAAAAATCACTCCCCATATTGAGCAACTGTCTGAGATCACGTTCTCTCCCCCTTTGTGTTATGCACTTGTGACTGAACACATGAATTTGTGCATACGGTGGGGGTGTGAATCTATGGGTAAACAGAGAATCGATTTTATTCACAATTCATAAGTTTCACACAATTCAGTTATGATTTTGGTAACACCACAAATTAAGTACTTACAAATTATTTATAGTTTATATAGTTATAGTTATAGTTATATTTCTGCACTACAGTTATCGCCATACGCGTAATGGATTATACACTGTACAAACTGTATATTCTGTCCCTTAACCCTACCCGTTGGTGGAGGGTTGAATGCAATGCTGTTAGATTACCTCATGTATCATTCACCTGTGAGAAAACATTTCCGTACAAAGTGCATAATATTACAATAATATCACCTTCTGTTCTTGCTCAGTCTGCAATAGCGTAATGGAACACACTAATGATGTACAGTATGATGTCTGTGCAAACAGGGTGCACAGAGGTATGCAAATATATACGTTGACAGGCAGGTAGGACAGCCTATCGTAAAACTCGGACCAAGGCATATTATTGGATTAATATCTTATGGTCTTACACCTTCCATAGGCAATATAAATACATGTTAATGCTTAACTTGGTAATTGCTGTCGGGATGTGAAGAGACTTTTAATCAGCATAACAAAAAATTTTTTTGAACCAAATCACCTACCCTGCCAACCCTGACATTGAATATGAATGCAATTAATGTTCAATAAAGGTTGGTTTAAAGCACTTAATTAATGGAATGTTCCCATTTTCCATGACCAAATCTAAGGTGAGAACTATTGACTCCTTATTACCAAATAACAAGTCATTGCCTGTGAGATAATTAAATAATAATAATTATGTTAATAACAGTGATAATTAAGAATTCACTATTTGTATTGAGTCTATTAATTAAAGTAATACCATGATTTTGTTTTTCTTAGATTGTTTTAAATAATTTGATCCAGTTCACAATGAGATTCAATTCAATATGATTTCAATTAATGATTCAATTATGCATTTTTTTATTCAGTTCAATTCATGAATTCAAGACCCGTGATACAGATTTAATCTCCAGATATGTGCATGTATGTGTGAATTTGTTTCTAATAAAGGCAGAGCCTCGCCCCATCATACTGGGTTTATAGATTACTTTTCACTCACCCTTAGAGACAGAAGGATAATTAAATTGTGCAAAGGTACAGTAATTATGATGATACAGATATTAACGATGAAGATCAACCTCATAATTAGCTCCCTGATGAATACTGCTGATTTGGCCTTGAGCTGCACAAAGTTTCGAGAAATTTCCTATTAAAAAGATTAACTTAGACCTTCTTGTCCTTTCTATGCTGTCACATTATTATCATATTTCACATTGGTCTTGCTAGTTAGTGCAGCATAGTCAAACTGATGAAACCTGTTGAGTAGTGTGGCCTTTTTGGTGGTGTTTATTGATGAGGAACGTGCTTGTTAAGATGAAAAGGATATAGTTCACCCTTTCAGCATTTACTCATATTTATGTAAATCCAACCCTGTAGTTATTTTTCTGTGGAACACAAATGAGGATATTTTGAAAAGTGCCTCAATGTTAGAGGACGCCAGTTTTTTTTTTAATGTTTTTAAAATAAGTGCCTTATGTTCACCAAGGCTGTGCCTATTTGATCATAAATATGGTAAAAACTGTAATATTGTGAAATATTATTACAATTTAAAATAACCATTTTCTTATTATCTAAGAAACAACTTATATTTCTTATTAAAGTTGAAAACATGCATGATGCTTAGTATTAATATTTCTGTGAAAACCATGATGCATTTTTCAGGATTATTTGATGAATGGAAAGTTTAAATCTTTAAAGTCGGCATGAAACAGAAGTTGTGATTGTCTTTTCTTCCCTAGTGTGACGTATATCCAAGTGAAACGGCATCTGAAATGAGAGGCAGATTTGAATGCTAGTTTGCAGTTAGTGGTGGGGGATTTCTCTCCACTGGATTCACAGCCGAAACCCAAGCATGAATAAATGTTTTATTTATTAAGGTTGACGACGACGATCAACGGCGCAAAACATGCCTAAACAGCGAGTGCAAGAGAGAGAGAGAGAGAGACTGCCTGAATGACTGAGCGTCCTCCATCAGGTTAAGCCATATTCATGAAAAAAATTAGTTTGTGATGTCCTAAGAGTAATGTTGCCGTAATATCCTAATATCTTTTCAATGTTTAGGGGTAACGTACTCCCTCATGACTGGTGTCAGTGCTACAAAGTGAAGCACCAGCTTCAGCTTTTCCCCGTTGTTTATCCCAGCGTTTACCCCTCACGTCACTAGCTCCGCCCTTGCGCCATAGCTCGTGACCGGAAGAGAAGAGGAGTTGTTTTGGGGGGGAGGGGAGGTTAACGTTTTTGATTAAAGATTATAAGGGCACATTAATTTTTTTTTAAATAATGAAGTGCACGGATAAATTATTTATAATAAACACTACAGTATTCCATTAAAAAATAAGAGTTTTCAATTTTGATTTCATAGTGACTTTAATCTTTTGTAACCTTATAAAAGTCCTTACAGTCACATTGGATACATGTATTGCATCCTAGCTAGATAATAGTATTCATTTATTTAAAAAAATAAGTAAATAAATGTAAAAAAAAAAAAAACTTGCTGACCCTAAACTTTCCAACTGCAGTTTATATAAGTGATCAGCTATGTTAAAAGTGCTGGATAGGGAAGATAACTATTGATGTATGTCTTGTTTATATGCTCTGAGGTAGTGCCAATGTGTCCTGCAAGGTAAGGAACAATAAAGAACATGTCAAATGAACTCAAAATGTCCGCTAGGAGAGTGAAATGGGCATCTATTCACACAATTACACTCATGCTGAGTTCTTCTTGGCCCCAACAGGGCTTTTAGGCAGAATTCTTTCAAGAGTTGACTGTGCTGACTGTGAGAAAATAGAAATAAAAGCTTTTTAAACACCCCCTCTAGTTCACACACCATTTTGATAAACTCAATCGGGCTTAAAATATGAAGTCATATTTATACTATCATTTTCCTGTTCCTAAAGCTAGAGGTTTGTGTGTGTGTGTGTGTGTGTGTGTGTGTGTGTTTGTGTCATTCATTTTCCATTCACAAACTATCAGCGTTAGACTTGTTCTGCATGTACAACAAGCTGCATGTTTGGTTCCTTTGAGCTGTTTTAAACTCTATGAAAGAGGTCAAACTACTGCTAAAGGCCTCTGTGTACACAGAGCATCTGATGCCCCTTGGTCCCCACTCTAGTTCCTGTGCCTTTTATCTTTCATTGCTGCAAATCCCAATAAATGATTCAAGTGGGAACTCAAAACCAGGCCAAGAGTTCAAAACTCTCTTCTGTTAAGAAAAGCTTTATATCAGGGCCAACCACCAAACAAGATTAGAAATGTGTGCATGCAGCTTTCAAAACAGATATGTGGCTTAATGCAGGAGTAACATGTCTAAAGGAAGAACTTAAAGTGCAATTTAGTCATCAGACTGTAGTGCTCCCTTTTCATATTTGACCTGGGCAGATGCTCTTCATCCACTTTTTTTCAGTATGTGAAAGTTGCAACTCATCTCACCACATTTTGTGTTTAATCTTACTGGAGTGTGTGTGGGCATGAATGTGTTGCGGAGAGATTTGAATAAAGTTAAATAAAGTCTCCAGTATGATGCTAACAAAACAGCACCATGTTATTAACATAGATTTTGAACTTTGAATCATTTACTTAACTACTTAATTTTTTAAGTAATATTTTTTTATTCAGCAAGGATGCATTGGATACAAGAGTGAAGACTTTTATGCTGTTACAACAATTCTTTTATTCTTCAAATAATCCTGAAAAACATGCATTGTGGTTTCCACCAAAATACTGAGCAGCACAACATTCAACACGGATGATAATAATAAGACATATTTCTTGATCACCAAATCAGCATATTAGAATGATATGACACTGAAAAAATAGCTGCTAAACAAATAATTTTCCAAAGAAAATGTAATTTAATTTCAAAATATCTTAAAATAAAAAAGTAATTATTTGAAATTGTAATAATATATCAGTATTATTGATCATGTAAATGCAGCCTCAGTGAGCTGACTTTGTTTTGTTTTTTTTAGATTTATTTTGGCATTTTTGGCTTTATTATGGTTGGATAGATCAGAGCTGACAGGAAGCGAAGTGCGGGATCGGGAAAGGTCCTCGAGTCGGGATTCAAACTCGGGACGCCTGTAGTGCTGTATGTCGGCACGCTGCTTATAAGGCTATCGGTGCCAACATTCAGTGAGCTGACTTTAAAAAAATAGTGAATATGGTAATTATTCAGATATATTGATGTACCATGGTAAAATCATACAGAATATTGTAATATTATCATGGTATATGTCCAGACAATCCTGGATTAAATTGATTATTAAATATTTAAACAAATGTAGTTCTGATTTTGCAAAATGGTTAAATTAAGGAGGAATAATCACATATTTGCAAAAACTTTATTTTTCTTCGGTAGCTGTTGTGTCCGGTGCGCTGAAGTGAGGTAAGGATTCCTCAGTCTGTCCTTGAACAAACCAGCTCTCTGACTAACCTTATTCAATAATATTCAACACAATAATTAGGAAGGAAATTCTGAAACTTTTCTCTATGCCTTCCCATAATGCACCCAGTCTCTGTCCCACTTAAACATGGACATCTGTTGCAGTCACATGACGCAGTAATGTCATGTTCAAGACTTGGGCCAAATACCAGAATACTTCAGATACTGAAGTAAATTAGTTTACCAAAGGAATGCTGAAACTTATGCCATTTCCTGAAAATCTGTGATGAGGTTATGTATGCAAACACCATACATTTGGACTTTTCATCAGTGTGTTAAGCCTCCTGATACTTTTTTTTCTAATAAAAAGGAAAGTTATAGTTTCAAATATATGGCTGTGTATAACTTACTGCATTTTTGCAGAGACATTTTTAGGTGGTTGATCATAGGTGAAGTTGTTATACTTTGAGCTAACTTAAGCCAAGTACAGTAATCATGTATTTTTGAAAGTACATGAGTCATACTAAATGAGCCGTCAGGTACTGCTGTATGAGACAATGTGTGAAAGTAAACATTGTATGCAGACATTCTGAGTATGTCCTATAATTTGCCACACCAAAACAAGGTACCTGGCAAATTTGCCCTATTTTAATTTGCTATTTTAAATAAATGCTGTTCTTCTGAATTTTCAGTTCATCAAAGAGTAATGAAAAAAAAGAATGTGTTTGACAGTTTCCACAAAAACAAACTGTTTTCAACATTGATAATGAAATTTATCAGTGAATGAATTTATGTATATATGAATACACACACATACAGTATATATTTTGAAAAATTTACATATTTATATTCTTATATTTTATATTATATAAAAATATATTTAATACATAAACATAGCATATTTTTCTTAAAAATATACATGCATGTGTTTGTATTTATATATACATAATAAATATACACAATACACACACATATATTCTGTAAACAAAAACTTTTATTTTGGATGCGATTAATCGCGATTAATCATTTGACAGGTCTAGTTATTTTAAATTTGAATAATATTTCTGTTTTGGTGTATTATCTTAAATAAATAAAGCCTTGCTGGGCATAACAGACTTCTTTCAAAAACTTTAAAAAGTGGAACATTAAAACGTATACATCTACTCTCTTAAATATCCTAAAGGATATGCATTTAATTGTGAGGTAGAACTCAAACTGGCCAAACACAGTTCCCCTAATGCATAGTGTCGAAATTATTTAATTACAATAAGAGTCAAGGCCTAAAATTGTGCTATAGCATCCTTCAGATGTTTTATCGTGTGTCCAGTTTTATTTCAGCTCTCTCTGCTCTAAGCCTGTCTTGCTAGAGAAGGATTATGCAGTATAGTTGGCCGCTGACAGCTTCCATTTTATATTAGTGGCTAACCAGCGATGTGTCACTCTGCAGGACACACTCATTTCAGATGTTGAGGTCTTAAGGAAAGATCTCTGGGTCACTGAGGACACACTGAGTTGGTCATAAGCACATTCCCCAGAGATCTCTGGGAAAGAGGAAAAGAGCAGGAAGATTCTGGGAGATCTCACAGTGTGGGAATTCTGTCATCTCAAAACAGGAAGAAGCCTGTAGGAATGTGACCCCAAGAAGACACAAACTGAAACGTGGATAATTTAGATTGTTTCATACCTGCTAAAATGCAGTTGACAGCTCTTTTTTTGGGGTATATTCCTCCATTTGAAGGTTTGGTGGACAGATGTCACTTTTATCAGAGATGGAACAATGCATCACATGAGAGTGAAAACAGTGGGCTCTGTGTGTGTATGTGCTGTGTTTATGAGCATTTCAGAATGAGTGTGTGTCATGGAAAAGCTTAGGCAACTAGTTTTCGCCACACATACACACACATACGCAGGGTTCTGGCTCACCTCGGCAAATCCAACAGCAAAGGACTGATGCTGACAGGCTAATTCTGTGCTAAATGGAAAATAAATGGGGAGGCAGTCACAAGATGTTAGTAATAATAGAGAGAGAACACACACAAAACTCACACATAAATCGTTTGATTTCTTTCTGCTCCTCTGGCCTTCTTAGCTCTGTTTTACAGCATATGCAGAAAGCAGTGCGATGTTTATTTCAGCACACATATTTTAACAGTTTACTGTTTTCACAATGGCCATCCAAAGAGAGTAAAGATTTGGCACTTAAACAAAAGTTATTTTGAAAATATGTCAGTTGATTTATTAATACTATCAGCGCTGCATTGTTTGAAAGAAGATGTCATTTTGGCTCCACTTATTTCGCAAACAGTGAAACCACCACTATAGTATTTTTTAATCATTCTCAATAGCCAACTGTCAATAAAAAAATATTTGGAAGAAAATACGGTATACAGAAATGCCGAAATCACATTATTTTTTAAACAGAGCTGCAGCAATTTTTAAGCGGCAGAAGCACTTTTTCCTGGTTGTTTATTATTATTATTATTATTATTTATCGTAACACTTTATTTTGAGGTGTCCTTGTTACACGTTACATGTACGCACTATTGTAATTACTATTACTGCATTTGTTAACATCCTCTGCCAGTTCAATGATGGGATGACTGCTCGGGTGTATGGTGAGCGTGATTTGACCAAGTACAACATGTTCCTGGATCAACATCCTTGTTGATCCTGGAACATAATTCCAATCAACCAATCATAATTGAGAGATAACTTTTCAGGAAATGTAAGTTTTAGGCTTACAATCAGGATTAGGTGCTTCTACACCCTTGTTAATCAGCTATCATTTCCCTTTGATTTTAGTAATAAATTATGGGTAAGTTTAGGTTTAGGGGTAGGGTTTGGGTTAAGTCTGTATTTTTGGACAGTAATGTTGATCCAGGATCAACAAAAGATGATGATCTGGGAACATGTCTTACTTGGCAAAACTTACTTGGGTGAGGCAGGGGTGTGTGCTAGCACCAGTGCTCTTTAATATCTTCCTCCTGTGTGTCACCAAGCTTCTCCACAACGAGATTGAAAATAGCAGTAGCATAGCAGTAGACTTCAGACTAGATGACAACCTCTTTAATATTAGGAGGCTGCACGCAACCACAACACTCTGTAGAGAGCGGGTCCTGGAGCTGCAGTATGCATTTGTGGCCCATACTCCAGAGGATCTTCAAACTGTCCTCGCTGTGGCGGTTAGGGCATACAGCAGGATTGGGCTCACTGTCAACACCACCAAGACAGAAGTGATTTGCCAATGGAATACCAATGTCCCACCCACACTGCCTGCCTTCACTGTTG
Organism: Sinocyclocheilus grahami; assembly: GCF_001515645.1. Taxonomy (NCBI): domain Eukaryota; kingdom Metazoa; phylum Chordata; class Actinopteri; order Cypriniformes; family Cyprinidae; genus Sinocyclocheilus; species Sinocyclocheilus grahami. The sequence continues at coordinate 1,050,269 of NW_015506027.1, forward strand.
GGGATGAACAGCTGTCAGAAGTGCCATCTTTTAAATATCTGGAAAGTATTCTCGCTGAGGACTGTGGCATCGACAACGAAATCCAGAGCCGCATTAAACAGTCATTAGTTGCCTTTGGGAGACAAAAAGCCACAAAAGTCGTCGTATACCAAGCGGTCTTTGTCACCACCCTGCTCTAGCTGTGAAACTTTGGTAACCTACAGCCGTCACATCAGGTCCCTACTATACAAGTCCCATTTTTATCACCAAACTACTATGTTAGAGAAAGAAAAAGAATATGAGAGAGATGGTTGTCAAGGCCAAATGATTATAAAGAGTAAAGCAAAAGTCTTTACGATAAAAGAACTTAAGCAAAGGAAAAAGTATATCACAGTAAATAAAGAAAGAGAGAGACATAAGAAGAAAACAGCTGAAATCCAAATAGTGAGAATAAACTCAATGACCGGTATACCAACCAACATAAGTAATTTTCTTTTACTCGTAATGTTTCTTTTTCTTTTAATGTTTTCTTTTACTTAAAGAATAGCACTTTTGAAATTTTACATGAGATAAAGGCTCTTGTCATATCAGCTGTTTTATTTTATTGCTGGTTGCCATATGCTGAGCTTTAATGACTAGCCAAATTATACTCACTTTATTTCTGTAACGCCCTCTATTATCAGATTTGTACTAATAAATGAATCATGGATGATGGTGAAGAGCCCATTTCTGCACTGGCTTTAGAACCTGAAAACAAACTGTTCCTGATCCTGGGTGAACTGTTCCTTACCTGTACTCATTTTATGAGTTTTGGGTCTGTCAGGTTTGTTGCATGTATAAACCTGCCAATGGCATAACACAGGGGTGGCGAACGTCGGTCCTGGCGAGCCGCAGCCCTGCAGAGTT
>NW_015506027.1:1051218-1069794 GCF_001515645.1 Sinocyclocheilus grahami
ACATTTTATTTTATATATATATATATATATATATATATATATATATATATATATATATATATATATATATATATTCCTTTATTTATTTATTTGTTTGTTGTAAACTAAAATAAAAACATTATTTTAAATAACATAACTAAAATAAAATACAATATAAAAATCTTAAACTTTTTTCAACTGGTTGCCAATGCAACATTTCTAAGGAATAGTAAATTTGAGGTACTAAAATTCATAAAACTAAATAAACTAAAACTTGATAAAAAAAAAATGTAGACATTAAAATAATAATAGTAAGAAGAAGAAATAAAACTAATAAAAATGACAAAAAATATATATAATTTACAAATTATTTAAAAAAACTGCACAGTAAAGATTCAAGACTTGTGAATATGTCAGAGTGAATGTGTTTCTCTAGTCCTGTTGTCAGCTGATGTGTCATGAGGGGCATGATTGTGTGTTCTTCAGATTGAGAGGGGGAAAACGTTACATGTGAAAGCACAGTGTGTTTTAGCTTGTTTTGTATAAAAACAATGCTGTACATGGATTTTCGATTCAAGGAAATTGAAAAAATGTGAAGAAAAAAAGTGAAACACAACACACATACTGTACACGCACATCCTTTGGGATGATGTGCTAAATTTGTCAACACCTGCATCAGTCACACCTAATCAGTAGAACTAAATGCCCTTGTAACTGTAATGAATTTGTCAGTATGTAAATGGAAGCCAAAATCTCTTTACAGCATGACAGTTTTTGAATTAAAGTTAAAACTAAAACTTATTTACTTACCTTCATGTCAACCTGCTTTCAGTGTAGCACAAAAGGACATTTTGAATAAAATATTCATGCTTTTCTAATCAATGACTGATCAATCCTGGCGTGATGCAAATATGCAAATTTGAAATAGATTTTCAGTGAATACAGATTACAAATTAATTCAGTTGTTTATGAAAAGCTATGCATGGTTTAAGAATACTTTGTTTCCTGTAGTACAAGCATATTAGATCATATACAGTACTTGTGCTCTTTTTTATGTTGATTTAGGTGCCAGACAGTACCAAGTTGCGTGAACTTGTGTTAATGAAAGAAGTCTACCAGCTAATCCTGATGATGTGTGCTCTATATTGAAATACTAGAACAAAAACAAACTCGTAAAAACCTTCAAGTTGTCTGGAGGTAAAAATGTGTGTTTTGAACAATGGATCGTATGTTTGTTAGCTCATTACTAGCAAAGTGTCTCTCTTTCTCTCGCTGTGTGCTCTGTGACAGACAAGCGTGAATTAAGGGTAAATACCAGTAAAAGCTATGCAAACCATTTACACACTGCACTGCTTTGTGTGGGGCTGTTTGCACAGGCTTGGTTCAGACACGGGGCAAGTGCCAGCATCATTCCTCTCTGCTTGAGTAGCATTACAACTTCTGTCTTCTACTCTCTCTCTCTCTCTGTAGTCCTGTGCTAATACTTTAATAACTCTGCCAGTGTAAAATATGGTGTCCATGCCAAATGTGTGTGTGTGTGTGTGTGTGTGTACTTGTTTATGCTACATTGTGGGGACCAAATTTTCCCACAAGGATAGTAAAACCTGAAATTATTGACAGTGTGGGGACCAGCCTGCGGTCCCGAAAATATTGTTTGGTCAGTATAAAATTAATAGAAGTCTATGAAAAATCCCCACAATTCACAGAAGTGTGTGTGTGTGTGTGTGTGTGTGTGTGTGTGTGTGTGCGTATGTGTGTGTAATTTACATTTAGTTAAATTTATTTTTAGCAAGATTTAGGCCCTTGGACCTAGGCCATTCAAAAATATTTTGTTTCCTATTGCCAAAAGAAAGTGTTACAGGTTTGGAAATGACACAAGTAAATAATGACATAATTTCTATTTTAGGTTAATTATTCCTTTAATAGCATTATCCACCAGTAAGGGTAAAAAAAGATTAGATTAAATCTACTGAAGTGTTCCCTCAGCTTGTATGGAAAAGTCCCGTCTTCAGTCGAGTCGCCGCCTGGTCTGCTGTGACATATGTTTAAAGAATTGTCATCGGGAGCGATCAGATTAATGTCAGTGTTGGTTTTAAGATTACATTTCTCAAATAAAATCTGATTATACAAAACTGTTTTTCTCATGTCAGAGCCCACGGGAGGAGAGGGAAAAGGAAAGGTCACGTTTGGACTCAATGGTTCTGTTAATAATGAAGTTGGATCAGCTGGACAAAGAGATTGAGAATGCTCTAAGCTCCTCCCTCAATGGCACTCCCAATTTAAAGAGGCGGATCATCTCGGTGAGTGGCCACCATTCAGAAGATTTCATGCAAGTTATACACGAATCTCATGTTGGGTCACACTTTATTTTAAGCTCCAACTCTCACTATTAACAAACCATTAACTATGACTTTTGCCTTCACAAACTCCTAATTTGCTGCTTATTAATAGTTAGTAGGTAGTTGTTAAATTTAGGTATTGGGTAGGATTAGGGATGTAGAATATGGTCATGGAGAATAAGTACTAATAAACAGCCAATATGTTAATAATTGGCAAGCAACTAGTTGTTAATGTTAATTGAGATTTTTCTAATTGAGTTAATTCTAGTGAGCATTGGTCCCTATACTAAAGTGTTGCCAAGTCTTGTGATGATACAATGAAATAATGGTCAACAGCTGCTTTAGACATTCAGTACCACCACTAGATCTATATATAATTCTTTAGTAGTTGACTGATATATCACCAAGGCTGAAATACAGGCCAGTATTTGGTATTTTTTTATGATTATCGGCATTGAGCGATATGTCGAAAGTTGGACTTTTATTTTGACAGACTGACAATGCCAGATTCTGAGCGTTTAGTAATAAAATCTTAAAAAAAGTTAAAGAGTTTAGTAAAAAGAAGTAAACATTCAGCAAATACACATTTTTAAAATTTAAACCAGTCTTTGAATATCTAATGAACATTTATTTTCACATACCTTAAAAACTTTGTTGAATCCAGCAGTGATATCTTCTAATGTAGGTGTTTATAGACTGCATAAACAAATCCGTTTATTTTTACAGATTTTTTTTTTTTTTTAGCAATTTCAAATCATTTTGTTTTCAATATATATTCACTTTCAAATTATTTATAATTTAGTGAATGTTATGTCAAATAAACATACATTTCATTTCAGCAATTGTTAAGTATGTGTTTTTGCATTTAAAGTAGGACAATGTTACTCTTTTCCTAAACAGGAAGTTGATTTAGAAGTGCTGGATTCAGCAGGAAGTCGTTCAGCCTCATCACAGTCTCTAAATGCCCCACTTTATCGCTCTTCGTCATCGCTGTCATCATCAGGACCCTCTGGAACTTCTGGAGCTAGACCAAAAAATGAGGTTAGTTAACCAAAACCTGGAATTACCTGTTGTGGAACAATTTATCAAATCAAACATAAATAGCTTATACAAGGCTTGCAGTTTCCAGTCACCTGAGCAGGTCAGCTATTCACTGATGTGAAGAGCACCTTTACATACCATTCATACATTCCCATGGCTCTGGAATTGGTTAAACCTGGTGTCAATCATCTCTTAAGTGTCTCTTAAGTGTCCAACAATTACATATGCTTTTCTGTATATGCTGAATGACAGTAAACAGTAAATTAGAGTGTGCTGTGGTTCCAGCAGCCACTTTAAAGTGTACTGAGGAAAGATTCTCTCTCTCTCATCTTGTCTCTCATCATTTTCTTTCTCTCTGAGTGGCTAAAGCTGCTGAAACATTATAATAACAGCTTTTACTCTCTGCCAACTTCCACCAGCTAAAACACACTGAGAAACATTCCTTACAATACATTTCTTCCCCTCATGCACATGTCTGTATGTCTGTGAGTGCAAGTGAGATTGTATGTGAGTTTGCATTCTGAGTTGAGCGTAAAAAACTTCTGTTTGATTACCCATTACATGCTTGTTGTTTGCACATGGCAAACAACACTTAAAGTGTCAGTGAGTGTCAGGAAAAGATGGAGAGAATGTTTTCATTTCTGTATGTGTGAACAAGGTTTAAAAAGGTTTGTTTGGGAGGAGAAACAAATGAGTAAAGGCAGATCTGAGTAAGTGAATGTGAGGAAGGACATAAAAGATGATGTTGTTTATCAATGTCAAAGTCAATATTCTTCCAGTTGATCAGTCAATGACATCAAAAACCTTTGAATAGCACTTTTGAAAAAAAATTATATTGGATATATAAATTGAAATAATGTGCCTGAAGACATTAATCTTCTTATATATGTTATTTAAATGCTGTTTAATTTATGTGTCTGATGATATTCATCTTTAATTGTAATGTTTAATCTGTTTAATTTTATACAGTAACAATACAAAACAATTTAATTACAATAAAAATACACACACACACACACACACACACACATATATATATATATATATATATATATATATATATATATATATATATATACTAATTATTCCATAATATCATAATATAATAATAATAATAAAAAAAAAAATATATATATATATATATATACACACATCAGCAAACCGCTCACCCACACGACGCCATACACGCTGTCTGCCATCTGCCCTACAGTGAAAACCAAGATTCATCTGTGAAGAGAACACCTCTCCAAAGTGCCAGACGCCATCGAATGTGAGCATTTACCCACTCAGGTCGGTTACGACGACGAACTGCAGTCAGGTCGAGACCCCAATGAGGATGACGAGCATGCAGATGAGCTTCCCTGAGACGATTTCTGACAGTGCTCACTAACAGAGATTTAGACAGATTTGTGAACAATATTTGAGTGAAATAGGCCTTTTGTGTACATAGAAAAAGTCTTAGATCTTTGAGTTCAGCTCATGAAAAACAAAAGTGTTGCATTTATAATTTTGTTCAGTGTATATCATGGTTTCCACAAAAAAAAATTAACCAGCACAACTGTTTTCAACATTGATAATAATTACAAATGTCTTGAGCACCAAATCAGCATTCAACTTTGCCATCAAGGGGCAAAAAGCATTTAAAAATGCTTAAAAAAGCATTAAAAATATCTTAAAGTAGGAAACAAGTTATTTTTAATTGCAAACATTTTCACAATATATTACTGTTTGTGAATCTAATCTGGACTCAGATTTCTGCCTTGTCTCAATATGATCCCTTTTGCTTCATCTTTCAGTCTGTAGTCATCTTGACTGAGGTAATGTTAAGCAAGTTGCTCGTTGAATGGCTGTATCCATTTAATCTTGATTAATGGGTCAACATAGCAGAGTGCTCAGACACAGGTCAAGGAGATGAGAGATGAGCAATGGAGTCAGAAAAAAGATAATTAAACACTATAATGAAAGGCACATGGAATGCAAGTTTAAACGTTTGAGCAAGTACCCGCAGACATCATATATAGTGTGGAACACGTGTTGCAAAGTACGCATAAAGCCATTCCTGTTTACAAGAGAGACTACTGTTTACCCTGACACTTATTCAATATCTGCAACCATGAAGTGTGTGTGTGCACATTTGTAAGCTTCTACTCACACCTTTCTGTTTGTTCATTCCTGCCATTCCTCACTGGATTGCATAAGTGTACCTGGTAAACACATGAAAGATTAGGCCTTTTGATACACACACAAGCTAACTAGCACATACGCAGAATTTGCACGCAAGCCTCTTTGCTCTTGCTAAGGTATGTTAAACACTAATGGAGTGCTGCAAGGCCACGGCTACCCTTCATTGCTAATGTATGTTTTTAAGATCCACAGTAGCAGTGACAGTGAATGCCCAGAATGAAGTTTATTGAGGCGTCACTGTATGTCCATACCAGAAAGCAATGTTATGCTGGTAACGTCTGTGTACATGCTCATAGTCTCCATGACCAGAAAGCTAAATAAATAGATGCTGAGAGAAAGGACTAGAAGCTGTGTCAGTCATGAAATCATGAGGACTCATAAGGGCCTGTTTGAAAATGCATTAGTCACCTTCTAGCTCATGGCCTTTGCATGGTCTGAAATTAACTGTGTGTGTGTGTGTGTGTATGTGTGTGTCTGTGTACTTCTTTATGCTACATTGTGGGGACCAAATGGATAGTACAAGGATAGTAAAACCTGAAATTTTTGACATTGTGGGGACCGGCCTGTTTATCTGAAAGTGTAACAATGCAAACAGGTTTTCTGTAAGGGGTAGGCTTAGGGTTAGGGTTGGGTTAGGGGATAGAAAATATCGTTTGGTCGGTATAAAAGCAATAGAAGTCTATGGAAAGTCCCCACAATTCACAGAAACAAATGTGTGTGTGTGTGTGTGTGTGTGTGTGTGTGTGTGTGTGTGTGAGAGAGAGAGAGAGAGAGAGAGAGAGAGAATTGAATTTCAACACACCTTTATTACAATTCTTTTTTTAAACACATTACACAATCAACCCCTACATTGCACAAAACTCAAAATACAAAACCCAAAACAAATTAACAACATACAAAGATTTAAAAAATGGCAAACTCTAAATCCTCATCAATAACTTCACACAGAGCCCTTTTATGACACCAAATCGCTTAAAAAAGCATAAGATCTCCCATAGCCTTATAATACCGGAAATCAATCAAAATTCTAGATTTCACAAGGTTAAAAAACACAATTTGTAAATTACTACTTAAATTTTGTTCAATCTTTATTTTCCTGGTATCATAAATTGCCATTTTTGCCTGACCTAGAAGAAAATTCAACAACTGGCAACAGAATCTGTTTTTCCGAATATATTTAAAACCACAAATAAACACTTCCTGTGAAAAATTCTCATCAAAACGATTGAATAAACCAGTTAAAACTTGAAACAGTGAATCAAGCCTACTGCAAAACAAAAAGTATCATGGTTTTCACAAAAGTATTAAGCAGCACAACTGTTTTCAACATTGATGATAATAATAATAATAATACTACTACTAATAATAATAATGTTTCTTGAGCACCAAATCAGCATATTAGAATAATTTCTGAGTATAATACACTTCTTTCAAAAATAACAGCAGCAACAACAAAAGTATGATTTAAAGAAATTATACACATTCCAGCATATTTTCTCAACCTAAAATATTTCAGTATTTTTGAGTGTTTTTTAAAATCCGTTTTCACTACAAACATCATTCATTTTTACCTCTAAATTGAATATTTTCCCATGTTAATTAATTCAAAACTCTTATGTTACCATCTTCCCTGTTTTATGAATAATTGACCTCCATTTCTCTTAATGGAGCTGAAATAAAAGTTATTCTTTTCCCCTCTCTCTCTCTCTCTCTCGCTCTCTCTCTCTCTCAAATTCAAATTCAAATTCAAATTCAAAAATTGCTTTATTGGCATGACTGTACAATTTATAATTCAATGTTGTGTGGGTTGTGTGTGTGGTGTGTGTGTGTGTGTGTGTGTGTGTGTGTGTGGGCGCATCACTGATTTGTTGACTCCTCCCTCTTTTTGTGACAGACATCAATGTATCTTGCTGCTAGTAAGATACAATCTTGTTTTTCACCTAATAAGTATTGAAGTTGTGTTTTCTTGTTTAACATTTTGAAGTCAGGGTAAAGTATTTCAAATTTGGGATAAACATTCTTTCTAATTTCTTCATAGTTAGGGCAGCTGGTGAGGAGGTGAGACTCCACTTCCCCATGATTACAGTATGGGCAGATGCACCTCTCTTTGGACAGCCAGTGCTGTCGATATCTGCCCATCTCTATAGTAAGAGTTTGATTGTTCAGTCTGCACCTCGTCATTTGTCTTCTTAATTTACAGTCTTGCACTGTACTCAGATATTCTGCAGCAGTGTAATCTCTATTTAGGGCCAAATAACATTCAAGTTTACTTTGTTTTTCTGTTGTTTCAGTCCAATAGGTTAGATAATTTTCTTTTTGTGCTTTTATAATTTGGTTGGGCCGAATTTTGTGGATGAATATTTCAGAGTCCTGATGCTGGATGTTGTTAGTCATGTTAGTTTGTTTTTGCAGCTTCAGGACCGTCTGAATCAGGGGACTTTTTTCAGGGTTCACTTCATGGTTTTTAAGGGCTTTAAAATGGTAAGAGTTGGGGTCACTCATTTTTAGGTGTTTCCAAAATGTGATGGCTCTTTTCTCAATGCGCATTAGTAGAGGGTATTGGCCTAATTCTGCCCTGCACGCGTTGTTCGGTGTGCTCCTCTGTACTCTGAGGATACTTTTACAGAACTCAGCATGCAGGGCTTCAATCTGATTTTTGTCCCATTTTTCAAATTTGTGATTTAGGAGAGGACCCCACACTTCTCTGCCATATAATGCAATAGGTTCTATGACTGATTGGAATATTTTGAGCCATATTCTAATTGGTATTTCAATTTGGATAGATTTTTTCATGGCATAAAAGGCCCTTCTTTCTCTTTCAGTTCATTCACAGCCAAATGTAGCTTGCTGGTTGCATTTATCTTCAGCCCGAGGTATGTGTAGTTTGTGGCATTTTCAATTTTGGTAACACCGAGAGTGAAGTTATGTCTCTTTCCCTGAACTCTGGGTCTTTTCTGGAATGTTAGTACTTTGGTTTTGTTAGGATTAATCGTCAGGGCCCAGGTCTGACAGAACTTGTGCAGGATGTCTATGTTTTGCTGTAGACCCTCTTCTGTTGGAGACAGAAGAACCAGATCTCTCTCTCTCTCTCAGTTAAATACGGACAAACAGCAAAACTGTGGAGTAGGCTAATTTTTCCCAGTTTAAAAGTGGCTTTGGTGAGAATGAGTGAGAGAATGGGTGTCAAAAAAAGATTGATTTTTTGAGAAGGATGTGGAAAATGTAACCTCTTTTTGTCCTTAAGCAGGAAATCGCTGTTTTCCGAGGTGTTCAAGGTCAGGCATGCTGTATCAGGCACTCTTACAGCCCAAAACAAGGGCTTTATCTTGCTCTGTGTGCCAGAGAAAATAGGGGGAACATGACATGACACATATGATATCATTGATTTTACACATCACAATGACCCATTCTGAGGTTCTGGTTATGTAAGAGGATTGAAAAGAAATAGATAGTTGTGTTTAGGGGACACTGGCAGTCATGGAGAACATCTAAGCCGCCTTATGAATATGCTTTCCCACCCTTCAGATTAATTTCAATGGTATCTACAATGAGTACTTAGATCAGTCCTTGGTTCATTCATTCATCTCAATTCATCAGTCTGAATATAAGGGAAAACATTTAGTACATCTTACACATTTGGTTGTGTTGACTATATTACAGTCTTTGTTTTTCTCCTCACATGATCCAGATCCCTGAATGTTTCAGCCAACTTTCATCTCATAACTCAAGCTTGTCAGGAGCATAAGACATTTTGTGTATTTGGCTAGCATTGTGATGTTGACAGTTCATTGGCCCGGCATGGGTAGAACTCAATATATTTGTCTGAGGCCCCTGAGGTCTCAGCATAAGAAATCTATCTTTCTTAAGGGGTTTTCATCTGTCGGAACTGATGTCATATTTGTATATCAAACAGAGGTTGGCAGCCAAAGTGAAGTACAGTCATTTGTTGTCTATAAATTTAAAGGTGCGGAATGGCAGGAGATGGAAAGATGTGCGTGACAGAGTCCCCCATTTGTGAAAGCATCGATAACTATAAATCATGATGTAAATATGCAAACATGCACAGACAGAGGAGAGGAAACATGTGTTATGTACAGTACACACCCACAAGCTTATGTATTAAATATAATGAATGTAATTTCAAGAAAATTTGAACATAAATTTCACATAATGCTGTACTTTGATGTATTCATGTATAGAAGCCCATTTCTATATTTAATAGGCGTGGTGTTATATTTCATAATATAATCATATTTAATAGTTTGATTTTATGTTTTACATGTTGCAGCTTTATTTCTTGTTATTTTGACTTTCCTCAACTGCAACTTTATATTTCACAATGTGACTTTCATTTGTTATTGCAAACTTGAAGACTTTAGTATCTTAGCACAGTTTGTGGGGTTGATCTCTTCTGAAACGTACTTATATAGAGTCTTTTACTAAAGAGAAAAATTTATAAATCCTCGATCATCTTTGATTGTTAGCATTCAGACAGCATTGGTCTTGCTTTTGTGTCACTTTCTCGGACCACTGTGCCCAGCAGGGTAATTACCGCCCTCCTTGTGTGCCTCTGCATGGCACTCTAATCCTGCTCCATAGGTTAGCCTCATTTCTTGTTTTCCCAAAGTGCCGTCTGCTTAATTCAGCGTCTTCCATTGTTATTGGAGCCTGGATTATACTGGATTACAGGGATTAGCATCCTGACTCTCTTTCTCTAATCCATGGAGTCAATTAGGGCCGGAAAAAAGAGGAAAATACCAGCTATTGTGAGGTTAGTGACATTTGCAGGGAATGTTCTAAGGCTGATGATACTCGGGGCAACTTTTTTTGAACAACGTTGTTTGGGCACTTTCACACTGAGAATGGGTAACAAATTTATATCTAATACTTAAGATCAGTCATGGGCCCTGTGTCTCACCTGGTTGCCCATTGACAGCAACATTGCGCAAAAAGTTGTCCCGTGTATCATCAGCCTAAGAGTACGATGCTTTACAGAAATGAGATGTAGTTCCTGATCTTGTATTCAACCCACAACCTTTCTAGCCTGTAGGAAATTAGACTGAACTTTCAAGTCACAAGAATAGTGTACCTAATTGACCCGACACCACTTTTACAGTACACTCTTAAAATAAAGGTACTTTATTGGTATAAATTGTTCCCTGAAGAACCGTAAACATCCATGGAAACTTTCCACTGTGCAAAAGGTTCTTTATAGTGGAAAAATTCTTCACACTGAGAAAAATAATTAAAGGCTCTTTTTTTTAAATGGTTATTCTATGGCACCGTTGCATTTTTTTAATAGTGTACAAACTGTTCCAAACCTATGAATAATAGTGCTTTGAAAACCTCTATTGAGTAACTATGGCAAGACAAAACTCCTTAAAATACTAGTAGCCTAGGATCAGTCATGGTCGTTGTTATGTCCTTCATAAATAGAATTAGTACGCAGTGTAATTGTTTATCCTGTCCACTGTTGTACATTTACTTCCTTTGGGTCCCTAGCCATCATATTGTTCAGACCATACCACATGCGGGAAAGATAGATACATGTGTTTTACAGTAGCATGATATGATTATTTTTTAAATTGTAAATTTTTTTTTTTTTTTATTTCACAAAATGGTAAGGAAAGAAACACCAGAATATTTTTCGAAGGACACTTATGGGTGAGAACAAGTATATTGGTTTTCTGAGTTCTGTACGTTCAAATTCTCATTAAAATGATAGGATCATTTCCGTATGCAGCTGGCTGTTAGCTTGGATTGGAGCTATGTTTTGAGTGATCACTGAGTCAGGAATACAGTTCACACCATGTAACATGCCCTGAGGGACAATTTACATCACTTCCTGCCAAAATGGTTCACATAGAACATATGGAAGTTATTATGGGGTAAAGAAGGGGGTGTTCTCAATAAGGAGGAGGAAAAAAAGAGAGAGGTCGTTTTTTTCCCACGTTTCTCAGTGCACGTGCTGGAATGTCTTCATTAGTTATGGAAAATGTTTGAGGTTCGGGGGGTGTAGATAGCATCTGTGTGTCTACACATTCTACAAACGCCATGTATATATGTTCAGGGAAAAAAAAAACTAAATAAGGTCCCTTCCGAGACCTGAGGCAAAAAGAACTTGGTTTGTGTGTACTTGAATATATATAAGTGTATTTGTGTGTAAAGAATATGTATATAAGTATCCTTATCATTACATTTATGTGTGAGTGTGTGTATATGTGTCATCGAGACACTCACACTCACACACCTTACCCACTCAGACTTTGGGTGGGCCAATCTGACCCCTACCAGCTGCACATTCTTAACCAGACTAGGGGGCTGGTAAACTCTGCAGTTCAACCTGCTCAACTTGCACACACACACACACACATTCGCACACAACTACTTATCTTTTTTTTTCTTCAAAACTTCAATAGATTTATAAGCAGAATCTTTAAGGCAATGTAGCGATGTAGAATTAGATTTAATCATTTTCTCACTGATGTTATATTAGGGTGTTGTGGGGTGGTTGCTAGGGCATTGCTGGGGTGTCAAAAGTCAAAAGAGCCCAAGTCAGATGCTATGATATTACTTTTAAATTTAATTACTGCCATTTGTAGTCTGGTTGCTTAGAAAAACAATAGCTCACTTCTCTAAAAGCCACACAATGTCTGTAGCACAACCAGTGTGTCGTGACTTACTTGCCAAAATGTAAAACTTAGGGATATGTGGTTTTAAAAAAAATCCTAACCCCAAGTATGAGCAAAGTTGTAACAAACTCCACAAATTACAATAAAAAACAGCCCCCCCCATATAACAATGTAAATTAAAAGTTTTATTTTAAAGTATATATTAAATCATTATGTTTTAATTTAGCGTGCTTTAAAGAAGTACACTTGTTTTGATGTGCTGAACATACTAAAGTACTTGATTGTAATTTTAACAGTAGTTTGGTTTAACCTGTGGAACTGTTGTCTGATTTGATAAGCACAACATATTTGTTTGTTGGAGTTTTAATTAATGAAAATGTGTTTGACTTCAGATATTCCCAGTATAACTTGTTAACTTGTGGTGAATGTTTACCTTCAGTGTATATCCACGTGATTCTGCCCTGCCAACTGGTTAAATGTGTTTAACTGCTTGGTGTTTATCCCATCTCTCTCTCGCTCTCTCGCTCTCTCGCTCTCTCTCTCACACACACACGGAGTAAATTAATACTTGAGTGGTCTACTTCGTTGTTTTTTCTGTTGGACACCTGATACAACCTCTGATCCCTAATGCCGTGACAACCTGTGCCCAGGGACCTTACAGGCCAAAAAATGTGACCCAATCCTGCCCCATAATGACTGGGGACACACACAATTGCATACTTAAACACACATACAAAAAAAAAAAACTCTCACTCTCATGACTGAAATGTAACATGACATGTGCTTGGGTGGTCCAGTGCTGCCAGGCAAGTGTGATGGACCCTGTAAAATTATTACATTATAAACAATTTATTCCAAACACAATTTTCAATTTTAAGACAGTGAAATGTTATCCTTTGGTTCAAATTTTGTCTATGGTGTGATGATAGAGTGTTGTGGATGAAATAATTTGTTCGATCAACTTATGAATGTACGAGTACACTTGCTAGGTGGCTGTTTGCTGGTTGTTTAGTGCTAGCTGGCTGCATTAGAATTTTTTTCTTGCAGACGAAAACAATTTTTTTCAATTATGGAAGTTCTGTGCTTACTGCTAGCTGGCTGCTTACTTTAGAAATGGTTTGAATTTCTTCTTCATTATAAATCTGGGAATTTTCATCTTGCAGACGAAAATCATTTGTTCAATTACTTATGAAAGTAATAGTGCACTTCTCAACAGGCCACATGATTTGATGTATCATTAAAGTCTGTAACACAAATGCAATTTAATATTTTTATAATATAAAATAATGATTTTTAAATGTGTAATTAATTAATATAACATAATAAACAATGTAATAACAATTATATATTTTAAATTTAATTTTTAAATGTATTTCCATATGCAGTTTTTAGATCAATTAATAATTTCAGTAAACCCTTGACCAGCAGTATGAGTGATAGTAATAGTGACGCTTGCCTGTTTTGCTTTTCATTATGTTATTTATTCATTTGATCTCATTGTCCTATTTTTCTGCCACCTCATTCCCTGCTTCCTCTCTATCTTTTATTCTTTTGTTCTGAGCTCATTTTATCCCTCTTCCCACTCGTATGAGGGTGGTGGGTGGTGTGTTTGGGATAGCACATGATAACAGTGCTCGGACTCAAATATAGATATTCCGAGTATGCCAGAAGCTCTCCGAATTATTAATAGCATTTCACTGTCGGTGGCCTTCAGTTGTTTCTGTGAATTTGAGAAAACAACAGGCCTACACATAGAGGAATGTAGAATGTGTTACTGTGGTGGTCACAGTCACGCTATGATAATATGGCTAACGCTCTATTGCATCATGTTTCATATAGTCTTTGCAGACTCCTAATTTCAAATTATGGTTGCGAAACCTGAGTCGATGGGTTGTGGAGTTTTTAATGCACGTTGAGGTATATTTTGCACAATACTTTACAGTCCCGTTGGTGTTGGCATCAGGGCCGGGTCTGGGGGGGGGGCTATGCCCCCCCAGAATCTCCTTGTGCCCCCCCAAAAATGTCCAGCCAAAAAAATAAAATAAATAAAAAATAAGCATTAAACACTTATTATTTGTACTATCTAAATAAGGATCAGTCACTTTGTTCAACGGAAAAATTGACAATTATGCACATAATGACATTTGAACTCATAGCCACAAAATCTTATTATAAATAATAATAAAAAGCTAACTGTAACATCCAAGCAGAAAACACAACAGTGCATTTCTGTTCAGTGAAGTATAAAATTCCCTTTATTACAATCACAATCACCTGCTTGCCTGTAAGCCTACTTAGTATATCCTATTTTAAATAAACTGTATACTGAATTTATTTTTGTGTGAGTGTGTGTCTTCCTTCATTAGCCTTCATTGGCATGAACGGCTCGATTATTCATCTGCCTTGGGAAAGCTAGCATGTCTCTGACATAGTGATAACACTTGTTGCTAGGTTGGCCATATGCACCGTTCATACGTGACATGTCCCGGCCATTTTAATATTGCCTAAAATATCCATGTTTTGGCTGTTTGCACTGTGCAGGTCGATCATTGTATGACATTCATGAGAGCTATAGAGAGCAGAGCAGACGGCTCCTTATGCTTTCAAATAGCTCTTGCACCTACTTTGGTGTCTTTTTTTTTTTTTTCGGTGCGTAACGACGCTTCAAGTCAAACGAACAAACACGTGCGCATATTTGCATCGCTTTAAACGTTCCTGTAGATCTCACCATCTCACGCGCAGCCACACGATTGGTCGATTATATACAATACCTGCATGTTATTGGTCAAACCGCTTTGGATGTTTTATGCAATATTAAAATCCTGGCCAGGATGTGTCCCGTATGAACGGTGCATATGGCCAGTATTAGAACTGCATCGCATATACTCATTTAATTAAATCGTAGCGGTTGTGAATTCACAATTATGCTTAATAATGATTTTTAAATGGGTTTAATATATCATGCAGCCTTGGGAAACGGTCTAATAATGTGTTTTATGGATTCTCGTCCGTGAAATGCGCCACTTCCGGTATTTTGCCGGTTAGTCGACGCAGCAAAATGAAGTCGAGGATTAAAAAAAAAAAATCGAATAGTCGAATAAATTCGACGAATCGCGACAGCCCTGAATATTATATTATAATATACAAAAAACTATGTATTGTATTTATAAATGAGGACATTCATAAATGTCGTGTAATGGAGGTTTTCATAGCTTTGATAAGTGAAAGTGAAAAGTGAGGTGCCATACTAGGAATTAGTGCTCTGCCTTTATCCCATCCAAAGTGCACACACACAGCAGTGAACACACACACACACCGTGAACACACACCCGGAGCAGTGGGTGTGATTCGCTTGATTCGCTTAATATTGTCTACACACATATTTAACATTTCTGTACGTACTCACACAGACACAAAATGCAAGACTGAAAATTGAGTAGCCTAAATAAAAGTAAACTATGAATATATTACCCTAGAAAGTGCTGCCCTACCACAATTTCTGATTGCCCCCCCCCAATCCAGCGAGCCTAGTACCAGGCCTGGTTGGCATGCATGTGTATGTATGAGTGTTTGTGGGTGATTTATTGCTGATAGCTTGCAGTGTGCCAGTATAGGACTTTTTTGCTGTTAGCTAACTCCCTAAGTTCATTATTTAGCCGTATATCTGAGAACCATCATTGTTGTTGGGGAGTTTTTATTGATTTATTTTTACTGATTATGTATGTTTAACTGTGTGTGTATGGTTCAGATAAACCATATTCAGGTATGTGTGAGTAATGTGTGTATTGGCGTCTGTGAGTTCCCTAGACAGATTGGGTGCAAGACAATGCTTTATCCAGATTTTAGTGGCAGCACCATCAACAAGGAGAGGAATGCAATGGGTGGATTTGTCTTTAGTTATGGAGAAACAGTACTGTTGGTTAGAATATTTTAGGAGAGGAAATGTCTTCAGTCTAACCAGCGAATTTCAGAAATTAGCTATATTAAAGGTGAAAATTGCTTCACAACCGTTAAAAAATACATTCTATATAGTATGAAAGTGTGTAGTATGAATGAAATCCAGATTTGTCATGTTGTCACTGTCATGTGACCTACAGCGTTACTTCACTGCCATTCAAAAATCCTCTACCGTGGCATTATGGGATAGTAAGTGTCCAATAGATGCACACTTTTTAGGTACTTTTCACATACTGTTTTACAAATACGATGAATTCTGACGTACCACTCAGCTCAAATTTTTAAGCTCACATTTTCACTGTTTTTCACGTACTTTTTATTGAATTTTTTGCAATTCCATTTGATGCCTCTAGAGGCACATAAACCACACACTTCACCTTTTAAACGTTTTCTGGTCATTAATGCCAAGAATCCTTTTAGAATGTTTCCATATCTCTGTACACTGATTCACACACCATGCTATGAAAATAATAGGGACATTTTCGATACTAACACAAAAACAAAGTGTTTTTAAATGTACACTGTGTCCATTAAGATCACAATCATGCAGTTATCTTGTTAAACACACATTCACACTGCTCCTTAGATAAGCCACTCGTACCCCTTGCATACATGAAGATAATTCCCAGCATGCATCTGGCTTCATGTAAGGAGGATGGGTGGATGCAGGGATGAGGGTACGTTAACAAAAGCGGAAGAATGTGGAAACAAAGAACAGGGTAGACAAATTAAGAGAATGTGATAACAGAGGGCAATAAAGGAATTGGGGAGAGAGATAGAACATGAAAAAAACATGGAAGATAAAGATAGATAAAGAAGAAGAATATGCTCTGATGTTTTGAAGAGAAAGCCACATTCTTCATATAACAGGATGCATCACTCTTTCGAGGGAGATGATGGAGGTGTTTCTGTCAGTATGATCGTTTCCATGGATTTCAGGATTACACAAGGTCAAAGATCAGCGGACAGAGCAGAAGTTCTGTGGATGAAGGTCACCCAGAGACGGAGACCCCGACATTCCTTCGGATCCACAGAAATTCCTGTTTGGCCTGACTAAAAAAAAGTCAACACATGAGAATAATGAACAATAATGAACAACTAACAAAGGAACAGATATTAATAGCCAATGCTCTGTTTCAGGAAAGAGAGTCATTTAGAGGCCCTGTTAAATCAAATTTAGAGTTTCATGGCTTTTTGTCCATGTATTTTAGCTTTGAGGTCATCTATATCCTAGCAATTTTTTTTTATGTTTTACTATTACGCTAATATATTATTTAGCTTTGAACTAGCTTGTATGTTTATATTTTCAGTTTTGGTATTAATTTTAGTTTGAGTAATTTTAAGTTGCTTTTTTAAGTGCTTTTGTCAATTTCATGTTTTATTTTAGTTTTAGTATTTCATCTTAAACTTAAACCAATTTCAGTTAGTTTTCTTTTTTTTTATTTAAGTTTTTCATCTAATATTTATATTTAATTTCAACTTTGCTTTTTTTATTAAAACAATATTCATAGTTTTAGTAGCAATAACAACACTATAGTGCATACCATTAGCATTATTTTATTTTATTTTTAGATTTATATTTGGTGTTTTTATGCCTTTATTTAGATAGGACAGTAAGTGGATGGGAACCGATGTGGGAGAGAGAGGGGGATAGGATCGGGAAATGTCCGCAATCTGGGACTCGAACTCGGGACGCCCAAATTGCAATGGCGCTACACGTTGGTGCACTGCCCGCGAGGTTATCAGCACCAACCACCATTAGCATTTTTAACGTATAACAGATAGACATTTAAAATCTGCAGTGACTTTCACAGGAGAACTCATTCAAAGTGTTGATGACTCATCCTGCAATATGTATATTTTTATTCAATCAAATGCTCTCAACAATGAGAATGTCCTGCCCCATAATACTGCCTACAACTGACAGTAGCAAATCATGCTTCACTGTTATGACATAGCTAAAGCCTTTTGGAAAACCCCTTCAATATGTCCCACCAAAACTTCCTGTTTGAACACAGGAATTCTTTACAAAGGTATTTAACCAAAATCACAATTGTGCTAAATTTGAAAACCATAAAAATACCTTTGTCTAGCAAACGCATAAATAATTTTTCCAGGCACAAGTCTGTGGCTAAAATAATCACTTACACACACTTTTTTTGTGGGGGGGGGTTCAGTTGTGTGTTTTCCCACTAAGACCTGCCAACATGGTAAAAATATGCAGCAGGGCTCTTTTTGTCTCATACTCCCCTAATCCTTGTTGAAAAATAAACTTTTAGCAGCGTTATCAGTAAATACACACATGATCTAACAAATTATGTATAATCACATTTAGTCAGATGACGATAGAATAGACTATCAGACATTTTAGAGGGTACATAAGCATGTGTGTGTGTGTGTGTGTGTGTGTGTGTGTGTGTGTGTGTGTGTGTGTGGGGGTATCT
>NW_015506027.1:1070003-1086952 GCF_001515645.1 Sinocyclocheilus grahami
GTGTGTGTGTGTGTGTGTGTGTGTGTGTGTGTGTGTGTGTGTGTGTGTTGGGGTATCTTGTTCGTAAGGAGGAGGGTGTTTTCAAGGTTGCAGAGGCTACACAAATGGCCTTATTTCTTAGCCAGCTGCACTTGGTGGGCATGAGCACACATACACAAACACACACAGTGTTTTACTCAGAGGGACAGGTGGTAGGCTAGTTTATATTGGATTGGTTTGAAATGTAAACTATGTTTATGAAGTTACATTGTGAAACTGTTTTATTGGTTCCCCTCTGGATCCTGAAAGTGAAATATTAACTCATAAAGCGTTATCAAAATTCCATTTCAGGAATTTCAAATATAAGCTTTTATATATATAAAATCTTGTTGTGTTTCCTTATCATTTTCAAGATATTAATCTCTCTTTATTTCTTTCTTTCAGACCTCTGCTGTAGACAGAGCAGGTAAGTGACCTCATGTGGCCTCACATGACCTCATGTTTTTTATCGTAATCTACATTGTGGTATAAGCAATGACAGAGCAATACAGCATGGAAAAATGAAAAAAATTATAAATAAATAATACGATGTGATAATATCATATATGGCTATTTATGCATATCATATTTAGTTGATGTTTTCTATACTGGATTATCACCATTTTATCAGAGTGAAAAATCGTATAACCTATAAAGTGACCAGAAAAATAAAAACTTTTGTAAATCCTAGTCAAATTATGCATACAACCTTACTTTCCCGCATAAGTATGTCAACTGGTGGCACTGGATCTGTCTTAAACACTAACAGATGTTCAGTCAGACGATGAGCTGCCTGATATCAGAACAGAGAGCTGTGGCTGGAAATTGAAGATTATTACTATAGTGATATATATCTAGAACAAACTTCTTCATTCCCTTATGGATACATGGCCATTTGCTGGCTAAAAGAGTTGCTTTGTTGGGGCACAGCAAAGCATTTACCCTGATGTCGGTCTCACCCTTAGGCTAAAGACAAACGTTGCATGCTAGCTATTAACAAATAGCTGTTAGCCATTCGCTGCTACTCATGTGGTCTTTTGATGTATGCCGACTTCTATATATCAACTGTGTTGTACCGTTGGCCTTTTTGTCATTTGTTGTTTAAGTTTTGTTAACTGAAAGTTGTTTCTCAGTTACATCAGTGCTGCTACACTCTTCACACAACATGCCATAGTGTAATGTTAAAACTTTCGATTGCCATGTAAAATGTAAATCAGCACAACTGTTTTCAACATTGATAATTATAAGAAATGTTTCTTGAGCAGCAAATGAGCATATTAGAATGGTTTCTGAAGGATCATGTGACACTGAAGACTGGAGAAATTGAATGAAACTTCAGCTTTTCCATCACATGAATAAATAACATTTTAAAATATATTAAAGTAGAAAACAGTTATTTTAAATTAAAATGCATTAAACATTAAAAATAAAAATCGTATCTACTTCATAATTTTGATTGGTAGTGTAAAAGCTTTCAATATTTGAAAATGAATTTCACTGTGTGAAAATGATTTACATCCATGCTTACACAAACCATGACTGATCCTTAGATGTCATTTCTATTATTACTATTGTTGTTTAATTATTCGTACCACGAACCAAGATAGTAGAATCAGTGTGCTATGGATGAAACATGTAATGTGTGAAGAAAAACTAATAATCAAGGTGAATATCACAGAATATGTTTATGCAACACTGCCAATAAAACTTCAATGTTATGAAATTATGCAAAAAGTATGAAAATGTTACTAAATGTTGTGCATTTATATTACAAGCTACAAGTGAATGTAATTTTCAGCACAGAATGCTATTAAACACAATATATAACTGAGATGTAGTCTATATGCACTGCAAAAAAGGCTTATCTTAGTAATTTTGTCTCGTTTCTAGTCAAAATGTATATAAATTCTTAAATTAAGGTGCATTTTTTTCTAGAAAAAAATGCACTAAGATATTTAGTTCCCCCCCCCCCCCCCCCCCCATGTTGTGCAAGGAAAGTGATGCCCATCTGGGCATCATTCCGTACTGTACTATCCTTTTCCAGACTGGGCTAAAACTCAGCAGGGTTTTGACAGGAGCGAAGGGAAACAAAACACCAGCAGCAGTGATTTTGAAGGTGTTTGCATATGTTTCTGTGTGTATGAATGAGATAATTTATGTTATCTAATATGAGCTCCATGGCCATGAAAGCCTGACATTGTTAGTTTGCATTCAGGGTCATTTTAAGGGGTACGGGACACCAGAATGGAGCATTTGGCTGCATTGAGTGCTCAAGTTTCTTCCTGAGGTCTTCACTTTTCCTTGCTTTAGTGTAGACAAATGGATGTGGCAGGAAGATTTAGCTTTTTAACCTTGTAAAGGCATCTTATCTTCAGAAGACTATCTAGGGCCCTCATATTGGTTCACATGAAGATGTAGCCGTGTAGAAGAACCCCATGTTAAGGGTATTTTTTATCTGTGTGTATTTACATTTACATTTAGTCATTTAGCAGACGCTTTTATCCAAAGCGACTTACAAATGAGGACAATGGAAGCAAAAAATGTTGAAATCAACAAAAGAGCAATGTTATGCAAGTGCTATAACAAGTCTCAGTTAGCTTAACACAGTACATGTAGCAAGTTTTTTTTTTTATTATATAATAAATAAAAAGAAAACAGTTAGAATAGAAAAAGCTAGTGCTAGAGGTCTTTTTTTGCTTTTGTTAATTGTATAATAAATAAAAAGAAAACAAATAGATAAAATACAACAAGATTAGAAAAGCTTGTGTTCTTTTTTTTTTTTAAAGAATAGAATTAGAATAGAGAGTGCTAGAGTTAGAGGGTCAAAAAGAGATGGAAGAGATGTGTTTTTAGCCGATTCTTGAAGATGTCTCAGCTGCTCGGATTGAGTTGGGCAGGTCATTCCACCAGGAGGGAACATTTAATTTAAAAGTCAGTGAAAGTGATTTTTTTTTTTTTATTCCTTTTGGGATGGCACAATATAGTGACGTTCACTTGCAGATCATTTATATAAATGTTTAGAAATATCATGGACCGGTACAAAAACTTCATTTTGGTATAATGATGCATGTATATTTGAATTCAGTGTGAATTGTTATTTGCACTTTAATTAAAATATAAAGTAGTCAAACATGATATTCAATTAGGGGAAATTATTGCATGTTTCCATCTTTTCTTTTGATGTTGTTGGTTAAAAATTAATGACTCTTAGTTGACTCTGCTGCTGATAATTACTACAATATATTTCATATAGATTTTGTAATAATAGTTAACAATAATACAATTTTGATCAAACTGGCAGGTCATTAATGTTGAATTAGCAGTTTTTATTTGCAGTTTTTTATTATCTTTGACAGCTAAAAGAATTTTGGGTCTGTAAAATTGGTAAAATATATATTTTACAAATTGAACTGTTTTTTATTTCAGTATATTTTAAAATATAATGTATTCCTGTCATGAGAAAGCAGCAGTCATTACTCCAGCCTTCAGTGTCACACAGTCCTTCAGACATCATACGTAATCACTGATTTGCTCATGAAAAATGTGTTACTATCGATATTGAAAACAGTTGTGCTGATTAATATTTTCATTGAAACCATGATACATTTTTCAGTATTCTTTAATGAATAGAAAGTTAAAAAGAACGACATTTATTTAAAATAGAAATATTTTGTAACAATGCAAATTAAAGACTGCTGTCACTTTTGATCTATTGAATGCATTTCTTTCTTATAAATGTGAAAATGATTCTATACAATCAATAATGTGCTATTAATAAATTTTATCATTTGATTCAGTCCTTTCTCAGCCAAAACATGTCTTAATAGTACCACAACTGTTGGCACACATACATATTTCTTATACCAAAAGATGGAAGGTGATTACAGTAGTCTGTGAGGAAAATGTAAACCCTTACAGTTTCTCATAGAAAGGCAGTGGAGGAAATGAAAGACACAGTAGGCGGTTGTCAAAGCCTTCGCTCCCTCACATTATCTTGATTGAAATCCCCTTAATGCTGATCTGGGACCAGGCCTCCACATTTTCACTAACATCTGCCATTATTAAGTGACACTTCAAAACTGATCTCAGGTCTGTGCCTATCAAGCGCCACAATAACCGCTCATTCTTTCTTATCTCCAGTGAGTGCGGTACCTATAATCATGTCGGCAGAACGCCTACCTCTCGGCCTTTTGCCTGTAGTTCTTTGATGTGCGTTCATCCTAGAGCATTCCTGCCCCTATCGCAACCATTCCCCCTGTCACGGCTCAGGCTCTGTGTGCAGAACAATGGGTCCATTGCTCACTTCTGATCTCTCTCCCTCACCTGCATCTGGGGTTGAGCCCCAGCTGGGTAGAGCCAGGTCAGTCCAGGTACAGCCTGGTAAGAAAGGCTTTGGGAAGAGAGGGGAGGAAAGGGATGAATTTTGATGAGTGTTTGAGGAACTGTCAGTGCTGAGATTGAACACTAAATGCCAGCACTGACAAAATTGATCAAAAGTGACAGTAAAGACGTTTATACTGTCACAAAATCTATCTCTATTTATTCAAATCAGCATATTACAATTATTAGTGTCTTTAAATTTCCTTCAAATTTAAACTATATTCAAACAATGGCTGGTTACATAATCTTGGTGGACCATTTATAACCTTAGCATCCTTTAATTTCATGTCTAGGTGTTCAGGAAAAAGGAATGTCGTTTTGCTTTTAAGGGTGGTCAGTCATCAGAGCAAAATTTATGCTTTGTCTATTAATATTGTGTAACGAATCAGCTCATGATTAATATGAATAACTAACCATAACTAGTTATAATTAACTATTCATATTTTAGATCCGCTGTAGATATTTAGCTGACCTCGGGGAAAACATCAACAGCACTCAATTCCCGGCATTCATCCAGTTGGAATAGTACCACCTGACCTTTTATTTGAACTTGTCTGTTGATGGGAGGACATAGAATACAGCACAAGTGTACATGAAGGAAGCTTTCATGGCACTGCTCTCTTCAGATTTTCAGTTAAGGTCATGTTCCGTAAGCATTCATGTTTAATCAATAGCTCACTTACTGAAACTATGATCATGGGACTTTTTGACTGCCTGATGGGACCCTGGGAAATTCCACTTTAGTCATCAAGTGCTCACCATAGTTTCAATATCTGTGTTCTTCAGTCTGGGGGATTAAGATATATTGTTATGGTGGCATCATTTCAAGAGGCTATAAGTATGCTTGGAAAGAGGAAGTTGTCACTTTCTGAGAAAAGTGAGGAAAGTAATTTTTAATATAAAGTAATAAACCAATATTTATGTGGAAAACAAAATTAGAAACTATGAAGACTGTCCTGGTTGTTGTTTTCCATGAAATTGCAGTATGTAAATAATGGCAGGTATTTATTTATTTATTTTCATGAACTACTCCATTAATAAATCAAGCTTATTATTTGTCTAAGGTCATGAGCAGGGTTTTCATCAGAAGCGTATTGCTGATCTAATAAACTGTATTAATTAATTGCATTTGAATACTTTTTTTTTTTTCATTTTTACCAGTGTTGTTATTGTTAACTAAAACCAAAATTATTTAAAAAAAGAATGTATGCTAATTAAAATGAAGCTAAAATAAAACCTAAACATTACATGAAATCTTAAACTTAAAAAAGTACTAAAACTAAAACTGACAAAATAAATTAACACTAAATAGAAATGTTTAAAAAATAATAACCATCAAAAATCATATAACAAAATTACTAAAACCTAAACTAAAATAAATAAAATAAATAAATACTAAAATAACACTAGTATTCATTTATTTGCATATTGTTGTCTGATGCTGACAGTTTGTATTGGTGTAATAGAAATGTGCACCCAGTAAACAACTTAATAAATACATGTAAAGAGAATATTTTCATAGTCTAACCTGCATCATTGTTTCACCTCAAAAAACCCTATGCTGTGTCCTTATCTAGCCAGCGATCCACACAGATTACATTTCCATGCCAATTTTCTGATACGGTCATGCCCAGATGGGTTAGGTTTCACATGAAATGACCCAGCTGACACAAATCAACCCTCTTCTTTGCACATATCCTGTCCTGATCTTATGTTTGTCTCCTCCAAGTTCAGAGGCAATAGTAGCATACCATTAATGAGAGTCTGTATTTCAGAGCTAATGTGTTCTTAGGCTTGTCTGTCATGCTTATTTGATTTTAAGAACTTAATGGCATCCTCAATCCTAGCCTTTTATTTCCCACACAGTTTTATTGGCTTTGACTTATTGGTAAGGAGACTTAGGGTTTGAACAAGAGTACATTCTTGGCCATTTCATCACTTTAAGTCTGTCCCAACCCTCTTCCCCCATCGCCTGCTTTTATTCTACTTCTCCATTTCATGTTGCGTCCTATGACTCCAAGACTTCTCTATTTTACCACTTTGTTTCGTTCATGGAGAACCAGTAGACTGAGCTGTTCAAATTTGGAGAATATGGGCACTTACAATTCCTTGGCTGTTTTCTGTTTGGAAGGCATCTGTTTGAAGTCTGTTGTTCTGTTGGGGGTGTTTCTTCAACTATAGGAAAGTTGGTCTCCTGGGCCTTTTAGGATAGGAACACACATTTTTCACACTCACAGTAGTTTATTTAATTTGTGTACTCTATATGTCCAATGGTGAATGGTGACAAATGTCAAATGAAAATTATGTTAATAAATGTCTGGTAGAGTTGGTAATTAGTGCTCGCTGTGGTTTCTGGCATGCACTCCCCTCAGCATGGCGGCGTGATTATACCATTCCCCATAGCGACCTCTAGAGGATGCAGTTTGAAGTTCCCTTGGAAGGAAACATCTCAGGGTACGTATGTAACCATGGTTTCCTGAGAAGGGAATGAGACACTGCGTCCACTAGTTCCCTTGCCATGCTTCGGACGTAAGCTTCAGACGAAGAAGCAGATGACGTGTTCTCCCGGCACCCTTTTATACTGTGGTCGCTCCGGGTGAGGACATCACAGGCTGTCGCCGGCCAATGTTATTGTCATGTTTAGATGTATGCTTCAGACACCGGTCACACTGAAGGCGTTCCCCATAGTGACCTCTAGAGGACGCAGTGTCTCGTTCCCTTCTCAGGGAACCATGGTTATATACGTAACCTGAGACGTTTTCTGTTAGTTTTAATACAAAATAAACTCCTCTGACAAAAAACATACAGTATAAGTATTTCTGTTTCCTATGTTCATTCTTTTTTTTAGCACTGACTAACTGACTAAATATGATCTGACGCCTTTGTTTTTTTTAGCTGATGTCACTAGTAATCCCCATGTCCATTGCAGATGTCCAGGGTTGTTCCCAGACTGTGGTAAGATATAGGCCTGCTGGACAGTAAACTGTCAGCTGTGCATTGTGAGTTGATAGATTGAACAGGAAATCATCTTTTCAGATTTCTGTAAAGAGCACTTTTAGCCCCATATGTGGGCCCTTGAGCAATCTGTGACCTGTCTCATGATTCAACAGCACAAGACCCAAAAAGGGTCTTATGATGTGACCACAGTTCTATCATGACAACTCTAGAAAGATTTTAGCATGGTAATGGATATAACAATGTTAATGTATTTGGTCTTGGCGGAATATATCTCCTACGCTGCTGAATTGCTGCTGCTGTTGGTTATTGCCGTTGTTGTAGATTATTGCTGCTGCAAAGCAAGTACAGGAACTTGATATTGCCAATACATACGCCCATACAGTGCTGTGAGTATTTAAGACATACTGCTGCTGCACAAGTAGCATATATAATAACCTGTAGCAGATCTATACAGGTGGAGCTGGGGAAGGTGAAGATTTCAGAGGAACTCTGAAAGCATGCTGTGAAATTATCTAGTGAATGCTAACCAGCCATTTAAATGTAAAGCAGCAAGCTCATTGGCTGCGTATGCAACATGAACTAATCATCTTGAGCTAGTTTAACGCATAAAAATATAATCAGTTTGTGCTAAAACCGCATCACCCTGCACCATCTAGAGTTTCATGACAGAACTTGGCATTTTTTTCACAGTAGCATCAGCATGTTTGCTTGTCTGTGTGTTTGGGTGGGGATTTTAATATTCTGTTGATTCCGTAGATGTTACCTTTTGAACTCATTTCCCATTGTTTGGTGTTTGTAGGTCACTGTGTGAACCCAGGTAATTCCTCTGTTAAGAGTATCAGGATCAGTCTGAGTATTTTGGCTGCTACACAATATCATGATGATCCACCAGCTTTCTTTCGCTTATTATGTATCTGTCTCTTTCCATCTTAATAGCATCACCCTAATATATATATTTTTTGTAATATATATATTGTCTTAGGTTAGACAGAGCAAAAGAAAGAGAGTCACATTGATTATCCTAGCCAGAGAGAGGCAGTTGTTCTTCTCAGACGACAACAAAGGCTCCTCATTCACTAACAACGCATTGAACTTTTCATGTTATTGATACAATCACTCCTGGAATGGAATGTTCAGGAGAGATGAATGAAAGAGTTTGGATACATTCCAAAAACGTGTGTGTGCTTATTTGTGTAAGTGATTGAGTACAAAACAGAAAGTAGGGCGAAGTGTTTCCAGACTTCTAACATTGCACATGGGGAGACATCTTGGTATTTCCAAGAAGATTGTGTTTTTATATTGTAAATTATATGGTGAGGGTGAGGTTTGTGCATGTTTGAAAAATTGAAGAAATTCAGATCATTCCCTTCATGACTTATGCTGATAACCAAAAACAAAGTATACATATATACACTCACCCCTAAATATATATGTATACATAGCACTCACCCCTAAAGCTACCCAAGATGTAGATGAATTTGGTTCTTCATCGGGGACAGATTTTGAGAAATTTAGCATTACATCACTTGATCACCAATGGATCCTCTGCAGTGAATGGGTGCCATCAGAATGAGTGTTCAAACAATAATCCAATAATCCAGAAGTGATCAACATGACTCCAGTCCATCAGTTAAAGGGTTAGTTCACCCAAAAATGAAAATGCTGTCATTAATTACTCACCCTCATGTCGTTTCAAACCCGTAAGACCTTCGTTCATCTTCGGAACACAAATTAAGATATTTTTGATGGAATCTTAGAGCTGTCGGACCCTGTATAGACAGCAATACAACTGAAATGTTCCCAAGTCCAGAAACGTAGAAAGGAGATCTGTAAAATAATCCATGTGACATCAGTGGTTCAACCGTAATTTTAAGAAGCTACGCAGGGTCTATGCAGGGTCAGACAGCTCTCAGATTCCATCAAAAGTATCTTAATTTGTGTTCCGAAGATGAACGAAGGTCTTACGGGTTTGAAACAAAGTCAGGGTGAGTAATTAATGACAGAATATGAATTTGTTTCAAGATAAAACGACCTTCACTTCACAAGACATTAATTGATATACTGGAGTCTTGTAGATTACATTAATTTAAGCTAGTCAAAATTTGTTCTAATAATTTTGGATGTCCTGAAGGTCAGAGAATGTTAATTTATATATATATATATATAGTGCTGTCAAACACTTATTTATTATGTATATATAAATACACACACATGCAGTATATATTTTGAAAATATTTACATTCTATTCATATTTATATTCATATAATTTATATTATATATAAATGTATTTAATATATAAACGTAACATATCTTTTTGAAATATGTACATGCATGTGTGTGTATTAATATATACATAATAAATATACAGAGTACACACACATATTATGTAAACAAAAACTTATTTTGGATGCGATTAATCATGATTAATCGTTTGACAGCACTAATATGCTGTCACAAAAACTACTTTTAGAAGTGCTTTTATTTATTTTACACCATGGTGATATGTGCAGGCTTTAGTGATTGAATCTTGGTCTGAATCTTCAAGCGGAAAAGAAAGGAAGAAATTAAGCTTATCTCCTCTAGATTTACCTTGGAGGTCATAAATTAGCAGCTGTGTTTGTGTGTGTGCACGTGTTTTCTGTGCTATTATTAAAGCTTCCATTGTAGTGCATCTCTTAGCTGGCCAATTAGCCTTCATTGCTCGCTTCAGTGGTGCATTACTGGGAATGCAAAAGCACTAATCCCAAATTTATATCCTCTTGGCAAAGTATTCTAAACTCACAGTTGCTACTATTATCTTCAATTATCAACTCTCTTTGAATGCTCATAAACCCAGTCATTTCACACCCCAAAACACACACACTCTGACACACGCACAGTGTACAATCCCATCTTCCTTTTTTAGAAAAATTAACAAAATCATCACTTTTCATATAAATTTGAGCTATATATAAATATGCTTAGCCTCCATGCAATGATTTTTGCTAGTAATACAACTAAGCAGCATTCTAAAAAAAGTGAGAGTGAGAGAGAAAGAGACAGAGAGAAGTTTACTTTTTATTATTTTGAAGTTGTAAAACTTAAAGGCACAGTTCACCCCAAAATTAAAATTGTGTCATCATTTACTCACCCTCATGTAGTTCCACAACTGTATGAGTTTCTTTCTTATGTTGAACATAAAAGTAGATATTTTGAAGAATGCTGGCAATCAAACAGTTGATGGTCCCCATTGACCCCATAGTATTTCTTTCCCTACTATGGAAGTCAATGGGGACCAACAACTGTTTGGTTCTTCTAAATTATTCAAAATATCTTCCTTTGTGTTCAACATAATATACAGTATATGTGTATATATAATATATTTATTGTGCTTACAGTTACAACAGCATAGGTTATTTCCCTGTCCAAAGGTCACGTGTGTTACAGTTGAGCTATTGTTTGACAAGCCTAATCCAGTTCTTTTACGCATTATTTGTTACATAACTAAGAACTTCAGTTTGGAGCCTGGTAGTGAACTAAAGTTTAGAGAAGTGTGTGGATTTGCTAAAATGAGCAAAATTGTACCTAGAACTTAGCTAAACCAGACAAAAGACCATAAAATGTTCCCCCATAAATAATCTTTTTCGTCTTAAAATGCAATTATATTTCTACATTATTGCATTTTTCTGCCATTATTTTGTAATCACAATATGAAAACAGTGTCTTTGATGTGTCCCATTTTAAATGCCATAGAAAAACATGCATGTGGGTGTGTCATCTATGAACTGATTTTTTTGGAAAATATGTGATGCATTGTATATAATTTATGAATTTATTGTGCTTTAATGCAGGAAATTGTTCCCCAGTTTTCAAAGCTAATACTTCAAAGCTAGGAAACAAATATAAGCGTGGGTTGGTACTAGTTGTTGCGTTACACCTTCTTCTTTCAGTTGTGTGTGTAATCTTAGCATAGGACGATTGTATGTGACTTCCTCTCATGTAAAAGTACATGCTCGCTCAAGCAGAATGAATGAATGCGCTAAGATGAATTCAGATGACGTACGTTTTGCCTCCATCAGTTCAGCCACTTAAATGTTCCCAATGCAAACTGACAACATGAAGACAAGTAGCAGCTTGAAGGACACACAAATAGAGCGAGCGAGTGCACTTAAATTACACAAATGTGGCTTTTTGAAATATTCACATTGTGGAGGCGCTGAGGCCTGAGTTGGAAAGCACTCTGTCCCACACACACACACAGTAGCACAGGACTGAATGTGAGAGCATTGCAGTGGGAACTCCCTAATGCACACTGCAGCACTGCACGCAGAACCGGACATGGAGAATGGACTGAGTAGAGAACGACAGACCCGGGAGAGGGGTAAAGGAGGACGAGAATCTAGAACTGAACGAGAACAGGACAAGATGTCGAGGTCCATGCTTCTGCAGAAGAGATCTTTGAGTGAACACATCAGATACTCCACCTGCAGGGGTCTGGATCTGTTTAACAGAAACACACGAGACCAGAGGCTGACAGGTGAGCATGTGAATGGAAGTGGGTGTGGATGTGCGAATGTGCGAATGTGGAGACAGTGATAAAAAAAAAAAAAAACATTTTTCTGAGAAGGATTATGGTCTCTTTATGTCATTTTGATGCTAGATGTGGTGTACACTGCTAAACTTATATTCTTATTCTGCATTTCCGTGTTGTTTTCCAGAATAAATATCTAAACATTCTTAAATCAAGATACATTTGCTTGATGTAAAATGACAATTAAATTTTGTTTTCTGAAAAAATATAAAAATTTAGTTCATACTTCAAACATATCTGTCAGTGGGGTTTAAAAAAGAAACCTAATTTAAGGGAAAACACAATTATTAAGTGAGTTTGTACTTAAAGTAAGAAGAAAATCTATCAATGAGGTTAGAAAAATAAACTTATTTCTAATGGTGAACATGGTTATTTTTCTGACCCCATTGGCAGATATTTGTTTTAACCATAAAGTCACTTGATTTTGTTCATTTTGTCAGAAAACAAGAGTTTTTATCTTATGTCATTTTGCATCTTAATGAATCAATGTTTAAATATTTAACTCGAAAACAAGGTACTTCAGAGAAAGCTATGGTATTACTATTGCACATCCCCCCCCCACCCCTCAAAAAAACAAAAACAAAAATAAACATGATTTTTCTATGATGTTATGTCCAAAATCAATTATGTCATGGTACTTTTTGTATATCATTGCATATATGAGTCTCTTGAAGTTTGCATTATAAATTCCCATTATAGCAGCATCATTTAATGAGATTTTAAGACATTAATGGAGTTTCTGGATACCTTTTTGGGTGCAGTGCACTTTTGAGTTAGGTTAGGTTATCTCAATTGAATCCATAAAGTTGCCCAGAATGCATTATGGATGTGAAACCTGATACTTAATTATAAACTCCAGAGAAGCTAGGAAATGCTGTGTCATTATTGTGGTGTTTTAAAGATCTGAATGTTAGTGCCGGAAATCATTTGTAATCATAAGTGATTTATTGTGTGAAAGATGGATTCACTTTTTGTGGTTTTATATGTGTGCATCTAAGGTCTGGTTTATAGTGCTACCTAAAGACTCTGTGTGCTAAAATGCATTCCCTTTACTTTCTCATGAATTAAATATGTCAGTGAACTAACAGCAGGATTTTATGTAACAGTTCCATGGCTACCTCGACAAAAAAGAAACTCCAAGACAATCTTGAAACCCACCATGGATGCAACAAACTCTAAAATTTTCATGACCAGTAGCAGTGTGGTCTAATGGTTTATTCAATAGTGTGGGCTTACATCCATGGATATGAGTTTATTTGTGCATGGAAAGGTCTGTGCAACCGATCATCTCAACGTCATTGTAACACATACAAAATCATTGAGAGAATGAGTGTTTTAATGCTTACTTTTGTAGTTTTTTTTGCTTCTACAATTTGCTTCTAAAATCTTATTCTTTTAATAAAAACATTTATTTTATGCATACATTTCACAGGTGTTCTTTACAAAAATATCTATCCCTGTAAAAAAAAAAAAAAAAAAAAAAAAAAAAAAAGCTGCTAAACAGGAAACTATTAACAGCTATTTTTTGACAACTTAGGTGGTAATTTTTCAGGTATATATATATATATATATTTTTTAATGTATTTAGCTCAGAGTGTTATGAGACGAGAGACATGCGGATCCATATGCAAGCTTTTATTAAGAGACGTGGTTTTAACAGGCATGGGTCAGACAATGGAAAACAGGTATAATCGAAGGCAAGAGATAAATCCAGGTAGAAGGCAAAAGTCCAGGCAGGGGCAAACAGAGTCAGAAACAGCAAGCAAAGGGTTAATCCAAGATACGTGGTGTGAATCAGAGACCAGGAAAACAGACACGGCAAGACTAAGAAAACTTAAACAGGCTCGGTAAGGTAGCTATCTGCTAAACAGGGATAAACGCAAAACAATATACGAGACTAAAACCGAAAACACGGAATGGCTCGGTAAGGCAGATAACACTTGGGGAGTGAAAATGCAGAACAATACTCGGCGACTAGAGCAGGATCAGGGTAGGTGTTATATAGTGTGTGTAATAGCATTCAGGTGAGCGATGGAGCAGACTGGACAGAAGTCCACCAGGGCAGAGCAGACGTGACAGAAGCCCACCAGGGCGGAGCAGAAGACCTCCACGACGGAGCAGATAGAGCAGGAACCCACCAGGGCAGAGCAGACGGGACAGAAGACCGGCAGAGCATAGCCAGAGACCTCCACGACAGAGCAGATGGAGCATTGGCCCACCAGAGCATGTCGGCAGACCTCCACAGCGGACCAGAGTGATCAGGAACCCATGGCAGGGACTGAGGCCTAGGGAAAACTGAAACATAGGAGATAGACAGTGCATTTACGGTATCAAGGACTGAGGCAGGAAATACAGTGGGCTTATTTCTGGTCTCTTTAGGCATGGCTGACAGTGCATGTCTCCTGGAGAGTGGCTGGAGAGACAGACAGTTCATAATTAGACTCAAGAGCAGATTTAAGACAGACGGTTCAAAGTTAAATTCATTAGTCGAAAGAGGACAGACAGATAAAAATCTGATTCAACGGCAGCATTGACACAAACAGACAGTTCACACTCAGCCTCCATGGCTGGTTCAAACCAGGAAGTGAGATCATAAGCGGTCTCTGTAGCCATGACAGAGCAAGCAAAGAGTTCACAAACGGCCTCTATAGCCGTGACAGGACAGGCAGTGAGTTCACAGACGGCCTCCATAGCCGTGACAGAACAGGCAGAGAGTTCACAGACGGCCTCCACAGTCGTGACAGGACAGGCAGAGAGTTCACAAACGGCCTCCACAGTCGTGACAGGGAAGGACGAGGATTCACAGATGGCCTCCTTAGCCGTGACAGGACAGGACAGGCAGAGAGTTCACAAACGGCCTCCATAGCCGTGACAGGACGGGTAGAGAGTTCACAGACGCCTTCATAGCCGTGGCAGGACAGGCAAAGAGCACACAAATGGCCTCCATAGCCATGACGGGACAAACAGGAAGTTCACAGGTGGGTACTACGGACAACTCTGGAGGTTCTGCAGCGGGTGCCGCCACCTCTGGAGGTTCTACAGTAGTGCCCTCAGGATACAGGGAGAG
Source organism: Sinocyclocheilus grahami (assembly GCF_001515645.1). Classification (NCBI taxonomy): domain Eukaryota; kingdom Metazoa; phylum Chordata; class Actinopteri; order Cypriniformes; family Cyprinidae; genus Sinocyclocheilus; species Sinocyclocheilus grahami. The sequence goes on from NW_015506027.1 coordinate 1,084,997, forward strand.
TTCGGCAAAGGTTCCTTCGACCTTGACATGACAGGTTGAAAGTGCGTTTCTGGGTGCCACCACCACGCAAGGAGCTGAAGCGAGCACCGCCGCTTCGGGAGGTTCTGCAGCATGCACCGCCACCTCTGGAGAAACTGCAGCGGGCACCATTGCTTCAGGGAACACAGCAGCGAGCACCACTACCTCAGGAGATTCTGCAGCTTCAGCCACCACCTATGGAGACCTAATAGTGGGCGCCGCCGCCTCTGGGAGTTCTGTGGTGGTGTATGCAGCCCAAACACACCAAAAAGCAATCCCCATCAGGGGAAACACTTCAGACAGGGGAATTAGTTCAGGAACAGAAGGGTTAGAGTGAGTGGGTTTGGGGATACCAGCTGTGCGTGCAGACACCAGTGGTGTATCCCTCACACTAGATACCAGACTGGGATACCGAAAGACTGACCTTGAAGATCTGGGTGCAACAGACAGGACATGACAAGACAAGACTCCTGACGATCAGCTGTGTCCTGACGAGACTCTGGATGATCAGCGGTGACGTGACGTGATCATGACGATCAACTGTGATTTGACTTGGTTCATGACGATCAACTGTGATTTGACTTGGTTTATGAAGATCAGCTGTGACTTGTCTTGGTTCATGAAGATCAGCTGTGACTTGACTTGGTTCATGAAGATCAGCTGTGACTTGTCTTGGTTCATGAAGATCAGCTGTGACTTCACTGGACTCGGGAAGATCAGCTGTTACTTGACTTGACTCATGACAATAAACTGTGACTTGACTTGGTTCATGAAGATCAGATGTGACTTGACTTGCCTCATGATCAACTGTGATTTGACTTGATTCATGAAGAGCAGTTGTGACATAATGGGGTGCTGTTGCATCCGCCATTTTGCAATCAAACTCCGCTGTCGCCCCCATTTTGTGAGCTGGCTCTAGTGTGGCCGCCATTACACAAGCAGACACGGCATCACTCCATCAAAAAAAAGTCTATTAGCACACAGTCTGGCAAATCAGAATGACACGCAATGTCCAGATACTCTTGAATATAGCCTTCAAGCGGGCATGTATGAAGATCAGATGTGACTTGACTTGCCTCATGATCAACTGTGATTTGACTTGATTCATGAAGAGCAGTTGTGACATAATGGGGTGCTGTTGCATCCGCCATTTTGCAATCAAACTCCGCTGTCGCCCCCATTTTGTGAGCTGGCTCTAGTGTGGCCGCCATTACACAAGCAGACACGGCGTCATGTTTCTCCGCAACCCCCACCGTGAAAAATCCAAAAAATAGCTTAGAGAAGAATGGGGACCCTCATGGATTAATCGTGACCTTAAGGGTTCATTTACTCCATCAAAAAAAAGTCTATTAGCACACAGTCTGGCAAATCAGAATGACACGCAATGTCCAGATACTCTTGAATATAGCCTTCAAGCGGGCATGTACAGCAAGCAAAGGGTTAATCCAAGATACATGGCGTGAATCAGCGACCAGGAAAACAGACAAGGCAAGACTAAGACTAGACTAAGAAAACTATGAAAACTTAAACAGACTCGGTAAGGTAGCTATCCGCTAAACAGAGATAAACGCAAAACAATATACGAGACTAAAACAGAAAACACGGAATGGCTCGGTAAGGCAGCTAACACTTGGGGAGTGAAAAATGCAGAACAATACTCGGCGACTAGAGCAGGATAAGGGTAGGTGTTATATAGTGTGTGTGTAATAGCATTCAGGTGAGCGTGTAATTGGTTTCAGGTGTGTGTAATCAGTGCAATGGAACATGGGAAATGTAGTCCTGGTGATGTGTAACAGTCTGTGTGGTGCGAGAGTCAATATCATGGAAGGGCGACCTCTGGTGGATTTGTGACACAGAGAATGATGCAATTAAAATTATTTATATATATATATATATATATATATATATATATATATATATATATATATAAATTTCTTC